>NW_026935501.1:0-67334 GCF_032062105.1 Saccostrea cuccullata
CCTCATAAGAATTTAAAGAATATGTCTTCTTATTTAAAAAAAAAAATCTATCAAGGAAGCATTGAACTGAACCAAACTTCTCAGTGTTCACCTAACATTTTTGAAGTCTTAAAGAACAAATGCAAACAATAGATAATTTCTTCAATTCCTGATTAATGATGCATATTTAAGTTCGATGTTGCGAAAATTTCATGTAAGTATCTCGTCAGAATTTTAAGCAAAGTGTCAAAGACATGAAGTACCCTCAAAATGAAAATTCACACACAAAAAAAAAAAAAACTTTATGGAGTAAGACCACCACTCACTTGTTACTACAAGACTGTAACTACAGTTGAATATCAAGTACCGTCGAATAGGATATTAACCTATCTGCTGCCACACCTACTGCCTAGATATTTCCAAACCTTTAAATTGCGTGGTGCAAGGAAAAAGAAAGGGGGGGGGGGCTTTGACATTTCTGATAAATTTTCAAATGTGATCAATGGGATTCAGATGCGGACATTTCACAGTGTATCAGCACACAGCTGCCTTTTGGTCAATATTCTAGGGTGTTTAGCACGTAAGTGGCCACCGCTTTAAGGGTACCGGTAATTCAGACTGCTAGAGCTGAAATAAGACTGTCACGAGCACCGATTTCTTATCATTTTTGTACCATTGAAATTGTTTGTTTTCCTGTTTCTTATATTGTTTCAAGACAATATAACACTCTTTTAACCTTTTGTGTTGCCAAATTTTGGCCTCAGACGAAGATCAAGGTAACTTCCAGCTAGGTTAAATTTTGTCAAACACGTTCAAATTGTGATAAATTTGTGACGAAAAATGATGCACAGCCTATAGGAAAATGTGCTTAAATGGGTTTTTATTCTGTTTTTTTTTAAAGTGATATCAAGCACAATTAAACACTAAAATAAAAGTTAGTAAAACGTGGTGCAAGGAAGATCCAGATATCAACATTCCAACGGCCCTACCTTCTATATCAATTGCAATTTTGCCAATGTTTTGTGTTTTTTAGTGAAACCAGTTTTTTTTTAAATTTGATAATGATCACAAAAGATGCTAATTACATAAAACACGTGCCGCAAAGTACAGATTTATTGTTTTTAAGCTTTGTCACGGAACATTGGTTTTCATCGGTGATATTTGATTTTCTTTCAACAATTGTTCAGAAGACTCATTTGTTGTAATAATTTGAAAATATCATACCATTCTATAAAATAGTTTTGAAATAAATACATTTATTAAAGTGAACACTTAGAAATTTTGTTGAGTGTATTGTGTGATGTTCGTAAATGCTCCTGTTACGCCATGCAATGAAATGCATGCATATTAGACTTCTTGCGTGTTCAACATTATATATACACGGTATATGGCATCTTTTTTTCATAAAGATAGTAGGGAAGATGCAATAACATTTCAGTAGACAAATCTTAATTCCAACTGCCTCAACCCCACCCCCCTCCTGAAAAAGAAAAACTGGCACCCTTATTCCTTTATATTGAATGACTTATCAATTAAGATTGGTGTTGTCATGAAAAAAAAAATCTTCATTTCAATTTCATTCATCCTAATTGAATAAGATTTGAACGTAAAAGTCAGATAAATATAATATAACATGCGTGTAAATTGATGCGCCTACGGTTCGAAGGAGAATTCTCAAAAGGTCAGCTATTTTAAATGAAGCAGAATAAATTTGACGTCCATCAAAGCCAGTACATGATTTAGCACATCTGAAAAAAAAAATGATTTCACATATAACACAATTTAAAATTAAATAACTCTTTGCGTATGAATGGCAAAGGAAAATATCTCCGCACGTTGAAAATTGAAGATATCAAAATGTTATTCATAAAACATAACTTCCTGACTTTTGAATACATCTCTTATTATTTATTTTCTGTTTAGTTTCTGCTATTTTTTTTCTCTCTCTCTCTTTTGGAGCATTTGTAAATAAAAAAAATAATAGAATTTAATTTTACTTTAGTATAAATACATCCTATAAACTTGGTGAAAGAGATTTGAAATTTCGGTAGTTATACTTACTTATTTGGACCTTCAAGAAGATAACAATTCACAAATATGCAAACATAATTCAGAAATGTAATTTAAACTAGGAACAAATAAAACAAAAATATATTTTGTCATCTCACCCAAGCAAAACTTCTCGCTTCTTTGATTAACAGCAAAAGATTAATAGAATTTGAATATAAAAAGGGCATTTATTGATAAAATGAAGAACCTTTTAATGCAGTACAATACTTTTTATAAGAAAAGTTAATAATACCCCATGAGCAAAATCATGTTAATGTACTTTGTAAATGTTTTATAAATATAAAATGTTTATTTTACTGAAGTAATTTTTTTTATTCACACGTAATAATTGTATATTATTTAACTTTCCGTTGTTGTATCTTTCATGATAATTTGATTGCATCATCTGTCATTTTCTTTCCTCCCGTATTATCTGCAACTGTATACAAAATAATGAATATTGATTTCTCGTAATACATATAAAATCTACTTCTAGTGTACACATATTATTGATTCTTTTATTGCAATATAAATGTTTACAATCATTGTTTGACGACACGGTTTATGAAAATGTCAAATAAAGTTCAAGAAATTAAAAGCAAATGTCCTTAAAAAAATAACCACTTATGGAGCACACATTCTTCTTAGGTATATATCAATACTTATCCAATAACTAAGTATATTGATAATATATTGGAAAATGTTGTATGTCAAAAATGAAATAAATTTCTTCTTATACTTAATAGCAAAATTATTAAGGATACGACATGGGATGCTATAAACATAATCATCGTCATCATCTCTCTCTCTCTCTCTCTCTCTCTCTCTCTCGTATTTTCACGAATTGATTATCCTTTTTTTGGCCCGCATAAGGAAATGAAATGAAAGAAATCTAATCCTATAGCGATTGTTCTACCCTAATTACTATATACATGTATACCTACATACTGTTTTATGGGTATATTTTATGCACATAGCGTACGGATTACCCCACTTTCACTGATACTAAAATTATAAAATAGGAATACATATGTTTACGTTTACTTATTTTCCTAATGCCTCAAGCTTACATTATTTTTTTTTTTAATTTAAGTCATGAAATTCTATTCAATTAATAACCATGACTGACTCAACGAAATAAAGTGATTGCTTTCAGCCTCTCTGTGCTTTCATTAATTAATTTATGTCTTTTCATGTTACAAAAGAAAAAGAAAACCTTTTATGCGACAAGAAGAATAACTCTACATGATTTATATCGTCAAGTTTTAATTCAAGAAATTTAAACAATTGTACTCTATTTTTTATATAATTTGTTGTTTTGATTTCAGTAAAAAAAAAATATCAGTCAATCAAATTGGATATCTATAATAGTTTTCAGTCCAAAAAATCATACACACTCTTTATAAACTTAAAAATACATCATATTTGGCTTTAGATTATAATAATAAAAAAAAAGAATAAAATTTTAACTCTTGCCCTCTATTTACACAGAATCATGTTTACACAAAAATAGCGCTGTTTTTATTTTCTACTTTCAGAGAGATTTGCGATACACTGTAATTATCTTCCTGGCATTTAAATATTTATTTACTGCTGTGGAAATACCCAATGCATTTATTTCAACGTAATGTCAAGAGGCCTTCAGATTGCATCAGTATCCTTGTTGAGTTGGATTGTTACAGATAAAATACATAAAAGCTCATCTTCCGAATGGTTAAAATGTAAAAGACGGAAAAGGGGGAGCAGTCATTAAATCCTAAATTTGTTGTCTATGGAGATCTTAAAAATTAAAGGTACTTTCTCTTTTTTTCTGAAGCAAATATGAATACATTCGGATTGTCGCTGTCGGAAAAGGGGAAAAAAATCAGTTGATGAATATGCATCTCTAGAATACCAAGCATAAAATTATTTAATTTTAATTGTAACATGCCATTTGATTGGATAAAAGATCTTTTTGCATCCTATAGGTTGCCTACCTCATGATATGTTAAGTCAAAAACATATTGCCCCCTTTGATGTTACTTTTAAAGCTCAATTTGAAGCCATTGTTTAAGGACCAAAGAATGTTTATCGTCTATACTGAAATGAAAAATAAAAGGATTGAAGCTTTTTTTTAACCTGTGTTATACGTATACGCTTTCCCTAACCGCTACGCATTTGATGTAGTTATGTTTCAGCATTGGCGTCGGAAGGAAATTGCAAATTGCAAGTGTGTGTGTGTGTGTGGGGGGGGGGGGGGGGCTATTCGAAAAGGGGGGTATGTGTGTGTGTGTGGGGGGGGCTATTCGAAAAGGGGGGTATACCAACAAAAAAGGAATATCCCAATTTTCAATGCCTATAAAATTTCTATTTTAAGTAATTTTGCAAAAAAAAGTTGGAGGGGGGGGGGGGGGGGGCTACACCCCCAAGCCCCCGGTTCCGACGCCTATGTATAGTGTATACCATAGATTAAAATAAGTCATATTCCTTAAATGTTATCATAGATATTTCAGCATATTGACAGAGGCTCGTTGATGTGAATTGTTGTACATGAAAATTTATATAATTTGAAAACGTAAATTGTGAGGTTGGAAACACCTTTACGAATGATGTATTATCTGTTATAAGACATATATGCCTCATATTATTTATATCATTTGACAGTTTTGATCGCCATTGATTTGGAACCTTTGAAATATGTTCCCCTGGGATTTTTGGATCAGAGGTTTTGAGATGCTTCCCAGGATTTGTCAATGTGAGTGGCTGGTGTTTCTCTTTCCACAAAGAACCAACGTCCATATTGAATTGTGCTGTAAATCTAAGATCATATTGACCATTATGTACAATGTACAATGTACATATATAAGTGTTTATAAATTTGTATAATCTAAATATTGATGAATCGTAATTTGACACCGAATATCGAAAAACCCTAAACATACTCTAAATCTCAAGTAAAACACTAGAATATTTGATTTTAGATTGAAACACCCCCCCCCAAAAAAAAGAAGAAACTCATACGAATCTAAAAATATATTAAAGGAAAATTGCTCAGTAATTACCAATAGCAACATATATACTGGAAATGAAATAGTTTTTTTTTTGTTTCAGAGATGGACTTTTTCAACATATATCAAGAAAGAGAATTAGTATGAGAGAGAGAGAGAGAGAGAGAGAGAGAGAGAGAGAGAGAGAGAGAGAGAGAGAGAGAAATATTTCAAGGGAAAATCATGACTTGAAATATTTAAGGGGAACGTGTTTATCATTAAATCCTTGGAAAAGCTTTTGTTCTGAATAGCTAGCTGCAGAACTGTAGCTCTCTGAGTAAGAAAAAGTGAACGTAAATCAAAAGCTGTATGGATCTCTGCTACAACCCTCTGACAGACCTTACCTACATCATGCTGTAACATAAACAGCACCTCTATCACATTAACAGTAAGTCTATTACAATAACGGGAACTCTTTTACATTAACAAGAACTGTTTAACATTATCAGGGACTCTATGTCATTAACAGGAACTCATTACATTAACAGGAACTCATTAAAGTAACAGGAACTCTATCATATTAACAGGAGCTCTTTTAGATTTACAAGAACTCTATAACATTTACAGGAACTCTATTACATTAACAAGAGCTTTATAACATTTACAGGAACTCTACCACATTAACTGGAACTTCTGACATTAACAGGAACTCTATTATCTAAACAGGAACTCTATTATATTAACAGTAACTCTATTATTCTTACAGGAACTCTACTACATGAACAAGAACTCTATTACATTAACAGAAACTCTATAAGATTGCTCAGAAGGAATGAGACATTGAGGCTGACAAAAACTGTAAGTATTATGGTTTAATAACCCCCAGATAAGAAAAATAACTCTTACATGGATATGTTTTTGGGTGTTCTTTTCTTGAATCAAGTAAAATTGTAAATTTTGTTAGTCTATGAATGATTTAATCAAAAAATAGATTTTAATCGAAAAATTCTAAAAAAGTAAAGTTTACATAGAGACAAAGATAGATCAGATACTAGAAAAAAACATTCTTGCAATGAATCAAGAAGCCTTCCTCTCAAATAAAGACTTAGGCACTCCAAGTTATTTTTTCGATATCAAGCGCCCGCCTGCACCTTGCGTTTTAAAAAAAACAGCTATACCAGATATAAACAACAACAACAACCAAAAAAAATTGTTTATTCGGGAAAAAATGATTGCAGTTGCTAATTTTTCCACATTTGAAAACATGATGAAATGAATTTCTTCAGGCTAAAAATTAATTATTTTACTTATTAAATTTTAATAATTTTTATTTTCATTTATGTCATACGACAATAATTTTTTTGACCTGCTAATTTCTTTTTCTCGGGATCTGGTGCGAACTTGAGTATGAAGTTTTTGGAAAGTTTAAACATTTTAAACTGAATGATGGTAGTAAATCTGAATTTCCTGATATGAAAGAGATCGGATCGAACATTTTTACATCTATAAAATATAAAGTATATTTTTCATATAACTACTTGTATTTCAGACTTAAAGCTTATTTCTCATATAAGGAATGCATAAGCAAAAAGGCATTTCTTTTAAATTGATACATCAGATATACATATATAAACCCCTTCACTTATGTTAGAGGTTCAAATATAAAATCTGTCTCTTATAGAATGATAATTATTCATAAGCTAATACACACTTTATCTGTAAGTGCTTTTATGGATTGACACTTTGAACCTCTCTTAAACACAAAAAAAAAGATTCAATTGTTTTAAAAAATACGTATTCTCTATATTGTAAAAAAAAAACCTGAAGTTTGGAGTACATTTTATATCATGGTAAAATACTATGCTTGCAATGTAAGGACAATATTCTAAATTCATTTTTTCTCTTTCCAGCTTGTGCAGATTTTATTAAGCATGGTGTAAAAAGTTCTAAATATAAACACATCCCTAATGTTAAGGAATGTACAGTAAAATAAAAATTGCATTGTTTAGATTTTTCAAGTTACATTTCACAAACGCCAAACATATAATATTTTAACGAGAGCGAGTCTTATTATTTCTGACTCAGGGATTTTGAAATTGTTTACTGTTATATTTATTGTTTTAAGACTAAAAAAATAAAATGCCTACCGTCCCGATTTCTTTAAGGGTCATCTCAAATGTTTATTTTTACTATTGAACCCTATGGGAAAATATTGGAAAAGCGCCAAATAACTTTTTTCCATATTTTTGTATTTCTGCCCTAGTTATTTCTTTTTCATTCAAATAGATAGAAGATGTAGTTAAAAGTCACCAAATTGTGAAATTTGGAAAAAAAATTGACCATCTCTATTGGTCTAGGAATTAATTACTAAGTTTATTTTTTCAAAGTCCAATACCTCTAAATTTGCCACTTTACGGTATAAATACATTACGGTATAAATACATATCAGTGCAGATGAATCATTGGTGCATAATTTTTACGGTAAAAATAGCAACTTTTGGATTCCTTGTATGTTTCTTTGGATGACCTGTCAACAAGTTTAAGTATAATATCCATGGACGTCTTGAATATACAAACGTCATTCTTCAGTGTCATGCATTAATTACAAAATCGGAAAATGTTGACGTCGTTAAAGCCATATCAGCATTTTTTCCTTATTATTATTGGAAAAATCACCCTTTTGGACCAGTTAGGGTTTTAGATAATGTTTATTTTGTAGTTAAATTAAAATATTTGGCTAAGGTGTATTGTCGCACAAATTATTGCATGAAATAAATAACCTGCGCCAAGTCATGCGCACTTTAAATACACTCGGCCTCGTTAAATATATTTACGCAGGCAATACAACACATAACACAAAAATACACTGAGAGGTTGTATACAGAACTCTTTAATGTGCAGTATTTAGAGCATCCTTAATGCTAGACCTCTACCATTTAGTTTTCATTCAGTGAAACATATGGAGAAAACGAACAGTATTCAAGATTCATATAATAATACGAAATAGGAGTATAGCAAATATAGTATAATTTCACTGACATTGCAGATATCTGATTGCTATACTAGTAGTTAAGTTAACCAAGAAAGCAGTTAAGATTATACAAAAAAAATATGTGTTCTTGACCTCTGTTTCGTTTTCTTGATATTATCTTGTACATGTAAGATTCCTCTAGGTCCTCTCTGCCACACCAGAGAGCAAATCTGACCCCGCCTCCAGGATTCACCATTAAATCTTCGTCACTTCCGGGAGCGGGGATGGGCGCATGAGCGGAGACCTTTGTTCCGAAGTTCACGATCCTCGGTGTTTATGAAGGACTTATTCACACTGTAGACAAGAAGGAGGATTTTTATTCATGGCAGGTAAAATCATACAGAGAATCAAACAAAATAAAAACAAAAATGAAGTTACATATTTAAGTTACATATTCCTAGTCTTCTGTCGGTGAAACATGATGGACAAAAGGTTTCCACTGTTTTCGTCCCCCGCCTGTCGGCCTGTTTATCCGTCCGTCTAGCTGTCCCTATCCTTTCGTCCCCTGCCTGTCGGCCTGTTTATCCGTCCGTTTAGCTGTCCCTATCCTTTCGTCTCCCGTCTAATGCAACACTCTCACAATGCTTTATTATTTTTTAGATTCTTTTAATCCCTAAATATTCATTACCTTAAAGTAGTTTTGATCAATATTGATCTGATTGTGTTAAAGTATTGAATATACACTGTATTAAATATTCCGAACTAAAATTAAATCTTAAAAATTAGGATCTTATTGTGTTCAAAAGTAGATAAGCAGGGGACCGATGGTACTTACAACATAGAGGCAGAAGATCCGGCCTGTAGTAACTGGTTACGATTCGTTAATTCTCCCGCCAAATATCAACAGGAAAATGTCATCCCTATCACGTGCGAGGGCATTATCTTCTATATGACGTCACGTGGCGTAGAACCGGATGAAGAGCTTCCGGTCTGGTATGGGGATGGATATGGGAGGTTTTTAGGCGTAAACCGCATACATCCGGGTAATTGAACAATATAGTACATCTAGCTAATACATTTTATAGTTAACTGTTTTCATTCGGGTATGTAAACAATCTACTTATCAAGTAATTTTACCATATATACTCGATTCTCATTATATCGCGGGTTTCATTGTATCGCGGTATATTCCAAAAAATCAGATACATAGCTCATATGCTTTTTGTTGAAAAAATATCAGTCTGTCATCTCAATGTAAATTTTTGTGATGATTAAAAAGTATGGAAAACGCGTCGGAAAAAAAATTTCAAATAAAACATAATTTTACAGAAATCAATCTCCGTTTTTATTATTTTTAGCCCGCTGAGTTTATAACCTAGTAAAATCCATATATAAAGTTCATGTTTAGAAAGTCTTTAGTTTGTATAATTGTTTATTTTCTTACGTAAAATTACATGGTAAAATAAAAAAAATAAGAATTGAAGGCCATGTCAATCTCAAGTTTCCACGTTTTCCCATAACCGCGATACTATGAGACTCTCTAGTTTAGGAGTTAAAAATAGACTACAACTAAGACGATGCAAGCTTGGGAAATAATTTGATACTAAAAAGTAGGCCATAGTTTGCTTTATCAATATCATTTGATGAAAGTTAAATTAAAAAAAAAATCAAATTACACTTTTTTATGCAAAAGATTTAAGTACCGCGATGTAATGAGACACCTGTATACAATGTAGTCATTAATTTTTTTTATTACATGCTGTTGTTCCTTGGGAGGTTTCAAGGGGTAAGCCTGGGTAATAAAACAATTTATTCATAACATGCTTTTATTTAAATGAAATGAATACAATATTTTTTTTCAAGTTTCTCTAACTTGCCTTTGAATACAAATAGATACTCTTTCATCAAAAAATAATGCAGACTATATTCAAACACCTTTGATAGATAGTGAGATATTTTTTAGCGTTCTACAAATCTGATTTTAAATTTTTGAAATGAAGAAAACAAACTTCACATTGGATCTGGAAAGCATATTTTCTTAGTGTATCAAAATTGTAAATTATTAATTTCATCCAAACAAGTATTCTTGGACTCGAACACTACCAAAGGCACTTATTTTCCTTTGTTCTTTAAATTGAATTGTAGATTTGCCTTCGTTTTATTATGCTCATTAGAAAATTTTCTATTTTTACATATGCTACCACGCAAAAAAGGATACGCTCCCTTTCAATGTCTTTTTAATATGTATACAACAGATCAAATTTTATCAATTTTTAGAGCCACAGGATGTTAAGCATCAAGTCATGACGTATAGGCGGTGTTTCAAACAAACATTCTAGACAAGATACTATTAATCCTTATTCATAAAAGTAAAATATAGGTTTTTGAGTATAATATAATTTTTTTCTTGTCCTTTTTTGTAGAAGTTGATCTCAACGGTTCTTTTGCATTTCGTGCCAATGTTTTGACATTTGACAACAATGAAAGACTTATTTTTGATAGCTGGAAACCTGTGACGTATCAGAACTGGAATCCTAACGATGAGGGCGAGACAGCAATTGACCCAATCTTTGGCCTCCTTTTGACTTATCATAACGACAGCAGGTGGCGCTGGGTGACTGAGAAACTACACGTACTATACAGGAGAAGACGGACTAAAACGTCCCTTTATTTGTGAGGATTCTCCATTTAATTTGGAGCATGAAGAGTATTCTGTTACATAATGATTCATTCTCTTTTAATTAAAATAAACATTTGTAACCATTATCTTTTGTTATATGATTTCATTAACAGTGGTGTATAAAGTTCTAAATCATTCAATGGAGTATTCTTAAGTTAAGGTATATTCGTCTCCTCGGAAGTCAGCTAGATTTATCCTCGGATCGTATATTCGTCTCCTCGGAAGAGATCTAGGTTCATCCTCATGTTTTAAATAAACTATGAATAGCATGTACACAAAGACAGACAGTACATTAAATATATTCTGCTGTGGGGGTCGATCCGTCTGTCTGTTTGTTTGTGATGTTTCCCTGATTTATCGGTAAGTGGGGAAATGAATTAGCACTGACTAAATGACGAGACTACTAACACAGTATAAAACTTTTTGTAAGAAAAGTAAATATCTCCATCAGCAAAATCAACTTAATGTACTTTGGTTATCTTTTGTACATAAAAACTGTATATCTTATAGGAGGAAGGTTTTTACTGACAATCAATACATGTATACTATTAAATCAAAAATAAACTTATCCACCTATGTCTGAAATTCAAACAGATAATGAGATTTGAACCCATGGATTGAATTTCTTCATGACAGCGTCCAAACCTGCAAGCTATGGAGAGTAACGGAGTTTTGGGTTAAACAGAAAGTTAATGTTTTGTCATACCTACTTTATTCGCCAGATCTTTCAACCTTTGACAAAGGGTCATACGGAAAATTGTTCTGACTTCTAGAAACAATTTTGAATTGAATAAAAATATCATGGACGGGTATTTTATTTAAAGGAGAATATTTAAGTAAAATCATCAAGACTAAATCAAAGTTTTTCTTTTTGGTTTCTTCCCGAGTACCGATGACATGATTTATTGAACAGCCAACGTACGGTCTGAAACGGAAGACTTCAATAAGAAAAGAAACTGTAGAATCATGCACTATAAGATCTAACGTTGGAAACGGAAGATCTTAATAAACAGTAGAATTACAATAAGGTTTTACGACTGGAAAGGAGACCTTATCAAGAAACAGAATAAAAACAAACTTCGCTTGGTCAGCAGACCTGGCATTTAATTTAAGTTCAAACTTGTAAAAATCTTCAGACGTATATAAGTAACGTGTGTATCACATGACATGACATCTGATGTGGGTATGTAGTTTCACTGGTACTGAGGTGTTTGTGACCTTCAAGTTTCCTTTGGCTGATTAAGGTGGCCCTGACATAAATACATATTATTCAAATTATCCAATATATTCCCTAGGCTTCTGAAATTCTTAGATGATGTTCACAATTTGTAAATTTTACAAAACCACTCAGTCGGGGTTTTCTATGAAAATGATCAGGACATGTTGACATTCGTAACGAACCACTGACTTTTTGGCGATTGGCGCAAATCAAAGAAAATTCAACGAAAATGTATTTATTTAAATAGATTAAGGTCCAACAATACTCAAATTGATAAAGTAAACAATAGTTTTCCTTCACTGTAATTAAATACTGGATTTGCAGTTGACTTGTAATAGACCCATTTACGACGTAAAATGCTGAAAAAAATCACCCTTAAGCCAATAATCACGTGACCAATGTTTTCTTGTATCATCATCAAAATAAATGTATGATTGGTGGACTTTTATAGGTCAGTTTGTACATAGACATTGAGGTTTGTCATTGTCTGTTTTCTGTATCTATAACTTCCTTTGTACAATCAATTGTTTGAAGACATTATTTTCTTTATATCTACAAATATTCTATGAGTAATCTATTTTGCTTTTTATTTAGCATGGTGACTTTTTCCCCAAACGGGATATTTTTTTTTTCTTTTGCGACAGAACACAAAATACAATCATCTTGCTTCATCATCTTTAAATATTTACATCAAATAAACACAACAAAGAATAATATGAAGATACATGCAAACCATTTCAGTGAAATCGGTAAAAGGAATGGACACATAACGTGTTCATCTTTTATTAAAATATAATTATGTAAATAAGAAGCTATGTAAGCATACTCTTCCATGTCAGAAAGCTTTAACTCAGGTTCTTGTGTCACTTTTTAAGTTTACTCCTTTGTTTTATTATTTCTCAAATTTTCGAAGCTCGTCGATATTCCTATCCTTTGAGAATCACTGACATTCGATCTTACTTCTAATTAAGTATTTTAACATTTTCCACGATTAAATCTTTTTTTTTGGAAATAAATATTTATCTTTTTTTAATTCCAAGTAGGGAATGATATGTTAAATTTTCTAACTCAAGCACCAAATGAATTTAAATTCTACCATCAGGAGCAGAACATATGTTAATATCTAAAACACTATAGTTGTACCCAGATGTCCATGACGAGCGAACATCCCTCGTTAAAAGAAGGATATAGAGATAACGAACAGCATTTAATCTCAAAGTCCATTAAACAATATACAAAATAAGAGCAGAGCAAACAAGGACCTCCAAAACTTCAGAGGTGGGATCAAGTGCCATGGAGGAGCGAGCATACCAATTCGTATTAGTCCATTATTTACACACTAATTGACGACGGATTATCCCATAATTTCCAGATCATCACAAAGAGGAAAGGATCGGTTTGTACGGTCGGCAGAAGATGATCATTCCTAAATGGCTCCCGATCTATGAATTTTCAGAGGTCCGTGTTTTTGATGCTCTGTTTGGTTAATGGAATTTTGAGCTTGAATATTGTTCGTTATCTCCATACAATTCATCTATCTATCATATCCAATTGCAAAAGTAAAAGTATGTAAAAATAAAAGTATGTATATTTAAAATTTAACTAGTTTAATAACAGGACCAGGGTTTCCTTCACTTATCAGGAGATTGGTTTAAAATTTAAAAAAAAATTCCCATTATTTGTTTGAAGTTCGGCGAGTTCAGGACATATGCAAATTAATTGTGCAAAGTTACGTATTAGAGCTACAAGTTTCAACATTATAACATCTTGATATCTGTCAGATCTCAAAAATAAATTAGTAAATATTTACATTGTATTATTTTAGAGTGAATTAAATTTTATGAACTTCTACTTCTTTTTTTTTCATAATAACTTCTTCTTGTTTCTATTCCCTTGAGGTTTATTAAGGATCTACAAAAATATATTAACAGGATATGTCTTTTTTGTTGAATCTTTATTAATTACATTTAAGTCTCCATTATATCCGCATTAGATTTTTGTCTTTGATTATAATTCGACTTGTTCCACTTGTTTAAAGGTTTATTTAAATTGTTAAATTACAAAGCTGCGCTCGCCAAAAGCGTCACACCGTAAAAAAATATAATGTATAGATTTCATTAATTGTGACAAATTGATGTAAGTTCAATTTGAAACATAAGATAAACGTTATCGTATTAGTAAGTAGAATGCAATATTATTTTATTTTATCACGCAATGAATGACAGTTTAGAGTTCAAGGGAGTTTGGGGATATGTTTGAGATGTATTGACTTATCAAAAATATATTTTTAGATAAGCATAAAGATGCACTACCTTTAAATACTTTCCTCATAAGAATTTAAAGAATATGTCTTCTTATTTTCCAAAAAAAAAAATCTATCAGGGAAGTATTTTGTAATGTTAGTAAATGCTCCTGTTACGCCATGCAATGAAATACATGCATATTAGACTTCTTGCGAGTTCAACATTATATATACACGGTATGTGGCATCTTTTTTTCATAAAGATAGTAGGGAAGATGCAATAACATTTCATTAAACAAATTTTAATTCCAACTGCCTCAACCCCCCCCCCTCCCTGAAAAATAAAAACTGGCACCCTTCTTCCATTATATTGAATGACTTATCAATTAAGATTGGTGTTGACGGGAAAAAAAAATTCATTACATTTTCATTGATTCTAATCGAATAAGATTTGAACGTAAAAGTCAGATAAATATGATATAACATGCGTGTAAATTGATGCGCCTACGGTTCGAAGGAGAATTCTCAAAAGGTCAGCTAATTTAAATTAAGCAGAATAGATTTGACGTCCATCAAAGCCAGTACATGATTTAGCACATCTGAAAAAAAAAAGATTTCACAAAAACACAATTTAAAATTAAATAACTCTTTGCGTATGAATGGCAAAGGAAAAAAATCAAAATGTTATTCATAAAAAATTAGCTTCCTGACTTTTGATCCCATCCCTTTTTATTTTGTTCTGTTTAGTTTCTGCTATTTTTCCTCTCTGTTGAAGCATTTGTAAATAAAAAAAATAATAGAATTTAATTTTACTTTATTATAAATACATCCTATAAACTTGGTGAAAGAGATTTGAAATTTCGGTAGTTATACTTACTTAATTGGACCTTCAAGAAGATAACAATCCACAAATATGCAAACATAATTCAGAAATGTAATTTAAACTAGGAACAAATAAAACAAAAATATAGTTTGTCATATCACCCAAGCAAAACTTTTCGCTTCTTTGATTAACAGCAAAAGATTAATAGAATTTGAATATAAAAAGGTCATTTATTCATAAAATGACGAACCTTTTAATGCAGTATAATACTTTTTATAAGAAAAGTTAATAATACCCCATGAGCAAAATCATGTTAATGTACTTTGTAAATGTTTTATTAATATAAAATGTTTATTTTACTGAAGTAATTTTTTTTTATTCACACGTAATAATTGTATATTATTTAACTTTCCGTTGTTGTATCTTTCATGATAATTTTATTGCATCATCTGTCATTTTCTTTCCTCCCGTATTATCTGCAACTGTATACAAAATAATGAATATTGATTTTTCATAATACATATAAAATCTACTTCTATTGTACACATATTATTGATTCTTTAATTGCAATATAAATGTTTACAATCATTGTTTGACGACACGGTTTATGAAAAAGTCAAATAAAGTTTAAGAAATTAAAAGCAAATGTCCTTTAAAAAATAACCACTTAGGGAGCACACTTTCTCCTAAGGTATATATCAATAGTTATCCAATAATTAAGTATATTAATAATATATGAGAAAATGTTGTATGTCAAAAATGAAATAAATTTTTTCTTATACTTTTTAGCAAAATTATTAAGGATACGACACGGGATGCTATAAACATTATCATCGTCATCCTCTCTCTCTCTCTCTCTCTCTCTCTCTCGTATTTTCACGAATTGATTATCCTTTTTTGACCCGCATAGGGAAATTAATGAAAGAAATATAATCCTATAGCGATTGTTCCACCCTAATTACTATATACATGTATACCTACATACTGTTTTATGGGTATATTTTATGCACATAGCGTACTTATTACCCCCCTTTCACTGATACTAAAATTATAAAATAAGAATACGTATGTTTACGTTTACTTATTTTCCTAATGCCTCAAGATTACATTATTTTTTTTCTTAATTTAAGTCATGGAATTCTATTCAATTAATAACGATTATGGACTCAAAGAAATAAAGTGATTGCTTTTAGCCTCTCTGTGCTTGCATTATTAATTTATGTCTTTTCATGTCAGAAAAGAAAAAAATACTTTTATATGACAAGAAGAATAACTCTACGTGATTTATATCGTCAAGTTTTACTTCTAGAAATGTAAATCATTGTACATTATTTTTTATATAATTTGTTGTTTTGATTTCAGTAAAAATATCAGTCATTCAAATTGGATATCTATAATAGATTTCAGTTAAAAAAAAAAACATACACACTCTTCATAAACTGAAAAATACACCATATATGGCTAAAAATTAAAATAAGAAAAAAAATTACAATTTTCACACTTACTCTCTATTTGACATAGACTCATTGTTTCACAAAAATAGCTCTGTTTTTTCTACTTTTTCACTGTTTACATCCGGGTATTCAAGCAATCTACTTATAGCATAACTTTTACATATACAAAATGGTCATTCGATTTTTTTTAATACTTGCTGTGGATTCTGGGTATACAATTAAACAACTTATTCATAACATCATATCATCTTTATCAAATGCTGTAAAATACAATTACGATATTTTTTTTTTCAAATTTATTCAATTTGCGTTTGATTATATAGTAGGCATTCTTTCATCCAAAAATTATGCCGATTATGTTTGATCACCTGTAATAAATAGTTTGTTAGATGTTTTGCCTTCAACAAGTCTGATTTTAAACTTTTAGATAATAAAAACACTTCACATCAAATCTGGTAAATATATTTCTGAAGTGTATCAAAGATACAGGTCTTTCTGGAAAACATTTTTCTTGTGCAACCTGCAAAAGTTCATCTCAACGGTTTACTTGCATTTCGTGCCAATGTTTTGACATTTGACGGCAATATAAGACTCATTTTTGATAATTGGACACCTGTGACGTATCAGAACTGGAATTCTAACGACGAGGTTGAGACGAAAGTTGACCCAATTCTTGGCCTCCTTTTGACTTATCATAACGATGGTAGGTGGCGCTGTGTGACTGAGAGAAACTACACGTACTATACAGGAGAAGACGGACTAAAACTTCCCTTTATTTGTGAGGATTCTCCATTTTATTTAAAGCCAGAAGAGTGTTTTGTTATATAATGTTTCATTCTCTTTAGATAAAAATAAACATTTGCAACTATTATTTTCTTCATAATTTCATTGAGCATGGTGTAAAAAAAGTATTAATACTAGTAATTATAGTCTTGAGTCTTCTCAAGTTTATTTAGTATATTCGACAACTCGGAAGAGATCCAGATTTATCCGAATGATTAAAAACACTATGGATAGCATAGAGACAGAATGTGCATTATATTATGGCGTCTCGATATATTTGTGAGGAAACTTACACTAAGATCTTTTCTCCCCATACGTATAAAATTTTATTTTACACAGTAATATTATCATTTTTATGCACCCGTTATTCAAGAGTTAGGGGCATACATATTTTCCTCTGACAGTTTGTCCGTCTTTCTGTTTGTTTGTCAGATTATCTGTTTAATTGATATCATCTTTTCATACTCATTTATTTTGACAAGACTTTCTTGAATACCAACAGTTTTAATCTTGAACTTATGGATTTGACTTTCTTTTATAAATGAAAAAAAAACTTTAACCTTGGCCGTAGCCACTGAGTGGTTAGTATTAGGTGTTTACTACTTTACTGGTTTATCTCTTGTGGTAAGAGCTTGTCTTGAATACCAATATCTTAATCCTTTTACTTGAACCTGAGACTTTTAAATGGTTGATTCTGTGACTTTTATATTTCATCTGTGTAGTCTTTGTGAAATTTCTTGGAAATCATTTATACTAAATCCTCGACTTTGTCCAGTTTGACCTACTTTTGAAAGTCTTTCACTCTTGTCATCAATATTGAACTGTTGCTGCTCTTATGCTTTTTATTTCTCTAAGGTTGACTCATTGTGAGAAGCTTTTCTTTTGGTACAAAAATTAATTATCTCTTGACCGAAAACATTCATCATAAGCTGCAATACAAGAGCACCTTTGTTTAACAAACTTTTCTTGAATTCTAACAATTAGCTCCTACAAACTTTTCCAATTTATTAAACTACAAATTCCAAGTTGTATTTTATATTTTTTTTCAACATGCATATATGTTCCATAGTCTACAAATCGCATAATAGAGAATGACTTGTCTTAACACACATATAAATTTTTGTGTCATTTTTTAGCACACTGGATTTTTTTCTTTTCAAGTAGATGTAGTCTCATAATTGCAAAGGTATTTGCAAGCATATTGATTTATGTTAAATGGCTAGGTCTTATTTGAAAAGAAAGTAGCAGATAAAAGATAGCATCTCAAACAATGAATCAGTGCTTATTTTTGTACTTTTTCTAACTTCTTGTCTTGATTTGGAAATCTTAATTACATTTATTTAGAAAACTTAAATTATCTACAATGTAAGTAACAATCAATCTAAATGATTTTAATTTTTGATTTTCGCTGATAACATTGCTCTTGCACGGCATTGAACGTTTGTGATGTCAGGATAAAACACCTATTACACATTGTAACCTTTTTACCCCCGTTCTGTGTTATGGTGAATTGGAAAAAGATAAAAAAAAAATACAGTATCGATATTAGGCTACGATGACCCCCATTCTGTGTTATAATGTTTTGAAATAAAAAAAAAGCAGTATCGATATAAGTTTACTATGACGTACATGTATCTTGTGCATTCAAAAGCAGAAAACTCTATTTTTTTCAAATGATTATCTGTAGCAATAAAAAATATTGATCTTAAAAAAAATTGATTCGCGGATTATAAAGCGTAAACTGACCCAAACCAGGTTATAATCGAATAATTTGGCCAAGAATTAGAGTCATTCCTTAAATAACTATCGTATAATTAGATTTGTGGAAAGAAATATTCAGTACGTCTGACTTCATTTTTTTAAGCTTATTTCATCCATAATATGAAAAAACTCAATATTATCCATTTAAGCGTTTTTATAGTAGATTAATGGATAATAAATACTCATCAATTTAAAATATTGCATGGATGGAAAAAAAGACAGTCTTATTCTTTTAAAGAAACATAATCTCAGATGTATTATAATGCAAAACATTAAAATCAGGTATATCTTATATATTTTTTTTATAATCGTCTTGAAATCTTTATTGCAATGAAACCTGTTTTATCTGACATGCACATGTAGCAGATTATAAATGTATGTGTCGGAATAAACAAAGTGTAGTATTGCTGCGTGTAAATATCATGGACATAAGTATATATGAGAAATGGAATTGAATGGCGGACACCACAGTAAAACGTTTTGCCTATATGTCGGATTAAACAGGTTCCACTGTAATAGCTTTAACAATTAAGTAATCTTCATCCTAATTATCTGTCCAGATATATTCGTTTATCAGTGTTTGTAAATAACAACGAAATATGTGTAATTTATAATTTATTACAACACATATCCTGTTCTCCATTTTTACTGAATACATTTAGTAGAAAAAAAATACCATGATTTATTGCTTTAAAAAATAGTTCATCCCCCCTTCTTTACAGGAAACATATTCATTTACAAGTTTGTCACTTTATGTCAACCTTTATTTAAAAAAATAAAACCGCGATAAACATTAATCTTAAGTCGTCTCTTGGATTACGGATGGTCTTTCATCTGTGAAAAAAAGGATTAAATTAATGCTTCACAAATATAATATAATATTGTTCTATTTAAAAAAAACATTTATAACTGAAATTTTTACAGAAATACAAAAACAAATAAAACCTGGTAATTAAGGTTTAATGAGGTTTACCTAGTGACGTCTGATCATCATGGTGGTCCCCTTCACTGATGTCCCACTCGTTACTATGGGTTTCCATGGGTACACCCAGGACTCCGAAGACCGGGGACCGTTAAGGAAGGCTCGGTTACACCAGTTAAACCACCAGCCTCCTCTGAAGAGAGCAGCACAATTACCATCACTCCACCTGTCATTGTCCCTGTCTGGGTACTGAAGTACATCCCAGACAGATCGTTTTTGGGGTAACCTGTGTCTAACATAGAGTCACCTGTAAAGTTAAACAAAAGGAATCACAGAGTTAACTGATTTTTATATCTTTAAACTAATTGTCATTGATAATACTGAGGTAATTCTAAGATAGGCAGATTTAGGTGCTGGAAAGAGTGATAATGTTTAATTTAAATACTGATGTACGTCTGAGATATACAGTTTGACGTGTTGTTTCCTGTAAATAGAGATAAAAATAATACAAAAAGACAAAACACTACACAATTCACATAGCCTCCTTCCTAGTGTAACAATAAACAACAGACGTGTTACACTTTTAAGCTTTTATAAAACATCACAAAATGAAATTTTAATATTTGTCCGAGACCGTGCATTTAAACATGTATAACAAGCAATACTAAGTAAATCATTAAAAACGAGATAAGATATGGTGTATCTGTGAATGGTTTCAGATGGTATATTTCCTATTAAATAAATGGAAATGTGAAACGGGTTAACGTCTTTAAAACTTGGCTTTTAAGCTTTTTTTATTTGAATATTTATCTGATCAAATTTTTTTTATCATCAGATTTTCGTAAACCTTTCGACATTTAACATACATGACGCATTGTAATCTTTCTATTCCATAGTAGTAAAAAATGTAATTCATTGAAAATCAGACTATCGCAGCTAGGATAAGGCTGCCCGTAAAATATCAAACTGTTCAAACTGTAGTAACTTCTCTGAACTACCTAGATATGACATCATAATAGAATATGACTTCAAACAATTACTTGAGCTGACATATACAAAAGTGTCATAATTATTACAGGGGCATGTAGATTTATTATGGGGATTTGTGTTAAAATTCAAGAGTAAGGTTTGTTTTTTACAGCTTGTGTGTGCTGTTATAATGTTTAACATTTAATATTTAAATATATTAAATTCCTTTTGCTTGTCGGATATGCATATATTAAGCAGGTTGTATTTGATGAAAAAAATTATGTTTGCATAATATTTTTATTTTACATTTACATCAATAATTTGTATGGTTTACAATTGTGGGTTTTTTGGCTAGTATTTTACAATTTACACAAATCCATTTCTCATTCAATTTTATTAGATGTTATCTCAATAGTGTACAAACAATGAATCTACAAAGTAGAAATATTTCAAATCTAAGCCTGAATTTTGCTAGAATTAAAAAATTTACAATCATGATTTAGCTCAATTTTTGAATAAATTTCTACATACTAGTAGTAAATATACTGAAGTAATTATAAATAATCTTATAGTATTGTATGTAAAATTTTATTAAAACACAACAGGTAAAATATTTTCATTTAACAAGACTGCAAAATTGACTGAAACTGCCCCTATTAAAACTTCTTTATAAATGGCTTTTCAATTTCCCACAATAAATTATATCATACTTTGCATAATTAAGAGTAAAAGTTGCCAATAAAAGTTATCCATTCTTTTTACATGTACATTTTAATAAGACACACTAAGCCACTAACAAGAAACTCGCCCACAAGCAACAGCAAAAGGATTCAGAGACACACCTTTCTCTTGCTTGGGTATCAAGATCTGCGTAAACTTTGCAAAGCTTTAGACCACCCTTATATTGTTTCCCAAGTATTTCAACAATAGATTCCATGAACTTATTATCCAAGTTCAATGAAAAATACTTAATGTTGACTGTGAAAAAACAAGTTAAAAAAATCCTTTATATCATTTGATTATGTCAATTCAAATTTAAGGAAAAACTTTATCACAATTTTAGCATGCTTAAATTTGTTTACAATACATGTATCAAAAATTTCTGTTCCAACTGAAATTTTATCAATTGTAATATAACAAATTAAATCAACGTTAATTGGAATGCAAAACATTTCAAAGTGATATTTTCAACTTTGCTTTAAAATATCAAAAATTTAATTAGCTCTGGAATCAAAAACATGCACATATAAAATCCTGTATAAAATAAGTAAAATATATTTAACAATTTTTTTAGCCTTAATTACAATTCCAACTTCATAATTCATAAATCTCTTACTTCAAATGGAAGGAAACAAATTAATATTTTACTCTTGCAATTCTCATTTATTTACCCTTGCAATATCAATTTTAATAATTAAAATCACAATTCAACCCTTTTTTAGTTCCATAAATGTCTCTACCTCATTTGCCTATTAATTTTCAACATCATGACTTTTGTGTGAACAAAAACTTGCCCAAAGCAAAGCAAAAATGGTCAAGGACATATTTCTTACTTGGGTATCAAGATCTGCAACTTACTGCCAGCAAAGCTCTTTAACTACCCTTGATCTGATTATCATTTTTTCCAAAAAATGTCCATGTACTGATTATTCAAAAGGTACATATATGTGATATATAAATCATGATTAAAATGTATGTGATTTTTTTAAACAATAATATACATGTTTTAATCTGAAATCAAGCATAAGAAAAAACTTTCACTGTCAAAAATACAACACTAGGTATATTTTTCTTATCTAAAATTTAATTTGTGCAAAACAGTAGCAACTCAGATATTTCATCTCTAATAGCCCATCTCTGTTCAATTAATACATCCATAGGTTTGACTCTTTTAGATCTTTATTTGTCCTAGTTCTTCTTATGCTCTGCCTTTTAGTATGATTTGAGAATGGCACTTTTGGTGTCCTATATCTTTGAAGAAACAAATGAACGCAACTTCAGCTTTCTAATTTCATAGATAGTAAGATCTTTAGAATCATTTTTTGTACTATGAAAATGTAATCAATATTTAAAACTCTCTTTTCTTGCTTCTCTCTCTCTTCATGCCAAGAAGTCTTCTCTCTCTTGGAGAAACCTTATTAAGTTCCTTTAATTTCTACAATAAACATACTAAATACCTATTTGCCTATATATTATTATATGTGTGCTTCTGGATTTATGCAATTGCATATATTAAATAGTAAAAACAAAATCTGAGTTGATTTTAAAATTATTATTTGACCTAGAGGAAACACAGCTCAATTTTGCTTAATTAAAAATTTACAGAAGACTACAAAAGATATGCCATTTTTTCTCTTTAATAAAGACAGATAATTATCTATAATTTCAGGCCAGCGAGCTACAGATTTCTCAGGCCAGCTCTCTCTCTCTCGAAGCTCTCTTCTCTAATGATTTTTTCTCTCTCCATCTTTTTGTTTGGAGCATTTTACTCTCTTGACCTTGAACATTTGAGGTCTCCTTTTCTCTGCTCTCCACACTAATTCTTTCATTTCTCTACTATGGATATGGTAAAAAGCTGTCATAAACAAAATATGAAAAATTAATAACAGGTGTGGCTCTCCATAGAAAGAATATACAAAAAGGAGAAAAAATATACAAACAGGGTATACTTATGACTAACATGACTACAGCAAGAAGATAACATTTTACACAATGAAAAAAATTCTCTGTCATCTAGTTAAGTGAATTGCATAAAAAACATATAATTATATGTAAAGATCAAATTTATAAACCTGTACAAAATATGATATGAAACATACATAATGGTACAGTAGTCCGAGCACATAGATTTACAAAGTTTAGGAAAATGCAAAGAATAGCATTTACAGCATTTATCATATTAAGACACACATATATATAGTTTCACAGCAGCAAGCTGCAGAATTTGTGGAAGTGTTGTAAATTGGGGACTGGTGACTTTTTGCCATCTTTTTTTTTTAGCAATTTACCAATGTATTTACCTGCTTGACCTTGAATCGCAGCCCTTTTCTTCGTGTTTCTCCACGATTTTTATTTAATGTAGCAGAAAGATACTATGGATAAAAAAAAATATGAAAAAATAAAAGCAGGTATGGCATCTCAACTGAAAAAATATATAAACAGATGTATTTTTGATATAGAGCAAGTAGATAACATTCATACAATAATAAAATCTTCAAACTTTGTGATCTAGTACATATTATGATATGTATTATATTAAATTTGAGACAAAAAACATGATATGAAATGGGTTACATACTCGGAACACATGGAATTTAAGAGTAAACTTAAATGCAAAAAAATATTGTTAAATTTATGTGAATGGTTAGCATTACAGCATTTAACATGCAAGTTATTGGGATAATGAACAAGTGATTTAACATAAAGTAAAATATATTAACAACTTACACTGTAGATTGTAAGTTTTTTAAGTGGACAACAAATGCAAACTTCCAGTAAATGGTGGCAATCTCATACACAATAAGTTGTACAACAAATGATTAGTTTGTACCTCATACTGGGTAGCCAAATATCTGGTCAAGTCACTTTTAGGAAGAGAGCCTCAGCAAGTTCAATGTGGATCATTCCCATAGCTACTTCAAACTTTTCTGGCACAATTTCTGAAAGAAAAGATGTATCTTGCAGGGATTTTTATTCAAACTACGAATAATTCTCATGAATGTAAAAATTTGAAAAGTTTTTAGATGACAGACGAATACCAGACACAGAACAGAAAACTCGCTCGGGTCTTAAAATGGCTCAGGTGAGCTAAAATAAATCAATTCATGTGATTTTATTGATCTTATCAGAAAATGTAAGAAATCTTACCGTTGTGTTAATCTTCGTACTGCTTTTGTCATTTCTTGTGAGCATTTGGACTCCTGTAAATAATGCATGCATAATTGTGCATCATAGACATGATAGAATGTGATAGCTATTTTTAATAATTCATGCTTACGTATTTAACGTAAAAAAATTATGCATAGCTCTGAATCCATTGCTATTGTATTTTTAAGATAAGGAAAATAAGAATATAAACCTCGTATTGTCTACTTGGTATATAGCATTTCAAGTTGTTGCAATATTTTTTATACTTTTATGCATAAAAATACAAGTTAATAAAACATTGTTTGTTTATTTGTGATAATAGAAAATTTGAGAGGTATGGTTCTCACCATTTTCACAAGCTGTCTACATAGCCGGCGTTATGGGGAATCGTCTCAGGCACAGACCACACTGCAACTATTTAAATAATCAAAATAAGTGCTCAATATATTCTTGAGTAGGCATTAAGAAATAAATAAATAATTTATTACATTGTACAACACTCTCTGTAAATGCTGAACAGAGGAACACTTTAGTGACAAAAATTCTGAAACCAATTCGAAATCCATCTTTAAGTAAGATGGTTAAGTGTTAAATAATTATTACAAAATGTAAAAAGCGCTTGCCCAAACGATTTTACTGCCAGGCATTTTATGTGTACAGCCCAGACTAAGGAACAGTAACATTATGAGTAGCAGAGGCAATTATTCATTCAAGGACACATGATAAAATTTTGTACATTGTTCCTACCGCTAAACAGGGTCGTAAATGTCTTCATCTTCTATTAAAACATAAATTCCATCCAAAGTTTATCATGCTTCTCCTTACATCGAGTAACTCTCTTTGCCCATTCCTCCCGTACAACATCATGATCAAAATTCAACATGGCTGCGTGGAACTCTCCAAAAAATTGAATTTCGGCGCGGTGTGTTGTTTTTTTTAAAATAAATTGCTTTTCGAGCCCGACTTCGATCCCGATGTAATTGTACTACAGTGGTAGTCGATAGAGAAAACACTAAGTTATATTCCACAGTTTTGAAAAATCTACATAAGGGTTAAATAAATAAAAATGAGAAATAAATAAATTAAAATGAATAGGGTGCCTAAATATTTTTTTTCAAAAATGTTTCAACATAAGTTTACATTAGGTATAAAGAATTATTTATGACATATTCAAAATACCAAAAATGTACTTAAACTTTAAGTATAAGCATATTTACTTTTACATGTCGATATTCTTAAACGGGACGTATAATTATCTCAATTAAACTATATTATTCTCGACGTATTTTGCATTAAATATGATTATACTTATTTGAAAACTGTATTTAATTATATCACAATATATCTCATGTAAAATGTAGCGTTATACATAAATTAAATTCAATACAAGAAATTTACTGGAGTATACGAATTTATTAAATTATATTAAACGCGACTTTTCATGCAGTGAGATTTTCGTAAACCTTTCGACATTTAATATTAATGACGCATTGTAAACTTTCTATTCCATAGTAGTAAAGAATGTAATTCATTGAAAATCAGACTATCGCAGCGAGGATAAGGCTGCCCGTAAAATATCAAACTGTTCAAACTGTAGTAACTTCTCGGAACTACCTAGATATGACATCATAATAGAATATGACTTCAAGTCACTGCATACTTGAGCTGACATATCGAGGAAAGTAATAATAATAATAATAATAATAATAATAATACTTTATATTAAGAGGGATTTGACCCGATTAGTGCAATGCACTAGTCTTCCTCGGGGTTTTAAAAAAACAATAATACAATAATGAAATCATTGTACAATAATAAATAATACAACATGACGTAAAAATACAAGTACATATAGATTTCAGGAGATTTTAGCTTGCGGCATGTTATTATGAATTTTTCTACATTTTTACGAAATGTGTGTAAATTCTGTGAAAAACGTATGTACAAAGGTAGTTTGTTCCATAAATGAACAAATAATGAAAAGAATTTTTAAATTGATTTGTTCAAAAAAAATATTTCGGTAGATGAAGGTCATAGTTTGTTTCAGATCGTAGAGCATAACTACTAGAAGAAATAAATTCAAAAGAGTCTCTTAAATAAGTAGGTGCCATACCATGAAGTGTTTTGTACAGTAATATATATTTATGAAAATCAATCAACTCGTAAATAGTCAGCCATCCAAGTTTTTCGAATAATGGTAGTGAAGGGGCATCATAATTTTCTAGTATAATACGGGCTGCCCTTTTTTGCAATTTAAAAACTCTATCTATGCCAGCACCTGGCGCATTACCCCAAATAGTTAGGCAATAATTCAAAGACAGAATGTTGCATTATAGAATAGTTTTCTTGTGTGTAAGGGAAGGAATTTTTTAATTTTGCGCAACGTATATAATTTATATGTCAAAGATTTACAAACTGAGTCAATATGGTGATTATAGCGCAATGAACCATCAATATGCACTCCCAGAAGTTTTTCAGATTCAACATTTTCAATTAATTTGTTTGAAGCATATAAATTTAGTTCAGGTGAATCTATTCTTGATTTTCTCTGCTGAGTTCCCATAAGCATACATTTTGTCTTATTGGTATTTAACACCATTTGATTTTTGGAACACCAATTTTCAATCTCACACAAATCAAAGTTAAGGGCATTCTCAATACCTTCTATATTTTTATGATATGTATGCAAGGTTGCAGTTCATCGGCAAACATATCAATATCTGTTCTATTTACATGTAAAGGGAGATCATTTATATACAATAAAAATAATAGGGGACCTAAAATAGAACCTTGGGGCACTCCTGCTGTGACGGGCAAAAAATCAGAGGAATATGTTCCTATTTTTACACACTGAGACCTTGAGGTTAAATAAGAATGAAACCATTTAATAGCCCTTTGATCAAAGTGATATGATTGAAGTTTACTTATAAGAATTTCATAATTAACCAAATCAAATGCCTTGCTAAAATCAATGAAAGTTATGCCTACTAGATTTCCTTGGTCCATAGCTTGTAGCCAATTATCGTAAGTTTTGTAAGAGCCGTTTGACAGGAATGAAATTCTCGAAAAGATTGTGATTTAAATAAAAGATAAAGTTAGAGGCAAAGTTACGTATTTGATTTGCTATGTGTTTTTCAACTAATTTTGATAATGTTGGAAGAATGGATATTTCTGTAGTTCCCTGGATCTGCGTGGTCGCCATTTTTGAAAATAGGAGTGACTTTTGCTTGTTTTAAACTGGATGGAAATACTCCATTAGTGATACTAGCATTTATAAGATGTGTAATAGATTTACATATGACATTTGCCGAAAGTTTTAGAAGACGATGTCCGATAAAGTCTATACCGGCTGACTTATTTACATCAAGTGTATTCAACATATTCAATACTTCAAATTCAGTTATTTCATTAATACTGAAAACATTTTCTTTCCCTAGCTTAGTTTCTGTATACCGATTTAATAATTCTGAATCAAAACTTTGTACTGACATATCTGCTAATAATTTACAGGATATATCAGTAAAGTGTTTGTTAAAAATATCAACAATATCCTGTAAATCTTCAAAATCTAAACCATTTTGTGTAATATTCAAAGTTTTGGATTTAGATGCCAAATGGTTTAAATAACTCCACATTTCTTTAGGACTTGAGCTTTCTTCATTTTGCAGATTTGTAATACTTTGATTTTGCTTGATCTATTAATTGTGTAACTTTATTTCTCCAAATTTTGTAATTTTCTGAATTCCTTTGTAAATGATATGTATCGCGTAAATGTCTGGCACCATTTATTTCCTGTGTTAGCCATTTAGGTCGAATTTCAGTCAACTCTTTTTGTTTTTACTTTGGCATGCCTGTTAAGAATATCATTAAACAATTCATAAAATTTATTCAATTTCGTTTGGGTCTTTAAGTTTAAGAAAGTGTTAAAATTTGCATTTTCTAACTCTCTCAAAAACTCGTTTTCGTTGAATTGTTTAAAATCTCTATATTGGATTTAGTATGTTTTCCTCTACGATGTATATAATTAGTTTTCCGTGTCAAACATACAGGGTAGTGGTCAGAAATAGCAACAGGGGGCACATTTGTTTCACATATGTTTTCTGGTTTAGTTGTATAAAAATGATCAATTAAGGTACTTAGGTATTGTTATTCTAGTAAACAGTAACTAGATTGAGAAAGTCCAAACTACTCTAAAGCAGATGTCCAATATTGTGTGTTTCATTAGATCAATATTAAAATCACTGATAGAATAATTTCAGTATGTCACAGCAGGAGGCACGGTTTCCCTTCTAGGTTTAACCCAGTAAGGGGGCAAATGGTGGACGATAAAGAGCAATAAAATATAGGTTTTGAATTTTTTAGATTTATCTCTAGCCATATTGTTTCAATATTACTGATTTCAAAATCAGTTCTACGTTTATAAGAAATGTCATTCGAAATGTATATTAAAATTCCACCACCTGCCCTTAGTTTCGATCTTTTCTTTCAAAAACAAAGCCCTCAATATTTAATTCAGCGTTGCCTATCTACGGTCAAAAAAGTTTACATATACCTAAAACTTGTCTAAAGTTTGCCTATTTTGGAGCAATAGTTTTATTTCGTCAATTTTTGGAATAATTGACAAATATTTAAATTTCCGAATCGTAAACCTTTTTTTACCAATCCAAATCCTTGGTTATTTTGTGTTGTTTGAAATCATTATTAAAAAAGTCAAAAAACTGTTTTCATTACTTGTGAAACAGATTTGAATGAGCTTGTACAGGAGAAATGACAGTGGTTTGTTCAGCTGAACTTGGGCTACTTTTAGAATCCGTGTTCGATTGTTCTTACTTTTAACATGTGGTTTACTTGACAATTTAGAATTTGTACAGATATTACAGTTATCAATATCGTTACATAAACATTGTAAATTGTTACATTCATTACAAATAATGCTAATTTTTTTTTACTAGATTTCGAAAAAGATTTAGAATGGTTGTTGACGGCTACACATTCTTTGCCTGATACCTAGTACATGTATGGAAGGATTTCGTCTTGTGTCCTAATTCCCCGCAATTCCAGCAGTCAAGCTTTCGTCCGTGCAATACAGTGGCGCGATGTGTGTCCGTGTTCACTGCAGAAGTAGCAAGTCACAGAAATAAATTTCGCATTGGAATCTGTAGTTCGACTGGAAATGCAAAATCGAAACTTCACTGTTAATCCGTAGAAAGAAGCACTGCCGTCCCCTTGTCCGAAAGATGAATCCCGTCTTTCCAATAATGCATACGGTTTACCTCCTTGATTTCACTTATGTTAAAATAAATGAACCTCCATATTCATCTGATACATATTTCAATGTGGTATTCACATGAGACACATCCACATCCCGTCTTGGTAATATTCGGAAAAATAAACTTTGGTTCCAAGAGAGCGATGTTTGATGTCGGTGATGATTTCTGCCGCATCATGTTCAATTACGTCCACGTCTCGATATATACAAAAAAAAACAGATGAGGCATCATTTCCCCCGGCTTGAATGATGATGTGGGAATATTCTAATGCATTTATTTTGTGAATTTTTTCTTTGATTGGGATAGTTTAGCACCTCTAGGTAATCTCACATGAACACCCTTTTGTGAACCTCTGGTACTTACCCGTTGTAAGATTGAACTTCCAATTATAAGTTTTTTACTTCCGGGTTTTTCCAAATCATGGATCTTGCTGGTGTATGATGATGGTCCTGTGATTCGGTGTTTGTACCAAATCAGCTGTGCATGTTGCTTTCTTTTCCGGTAAAGTTTCACACTGGGTGTGTCTTATGGATACGGAATTTGATGGCACAGGATTCAAACCATGCACGTCTGTTTCTTTTTCTTCATAACCTTCATTGATGTCTGCGTGTTTTTGTTAAAGTTTGGTTTGCTGTGATCCTTGTCTTTTTGACATCTTAGTTTTCCTTTTAATTCATGCAATTCTTTGGCTAAATCACAAATTGATTGTTTTAAGGATTGGATTTTTATTTCAAAAACTGTTCACAGTCATGTAAAACATCACTTGACGGACTGGTGTATCACAACTGAGAAGGCTTTTTAACTGGAGTTGATGCCATTTGTGGCGATGATTTCCCAGTGCATTACTAATATTGTTAGTGTCCTTGCTCTGAAATGTCGTTGATGAATTTATTAAGGAAAGTGTCATAATTATTACAGGGGCATGTAGATTTATTATGGGGATTTGTGTTTAATTCAAGAGTAAGGTTTGTTTTTTAAGCTTGTGTGTGCTGTTATAATGTTTAACATTTAATATTTAAATATCTCTATTCCTTTTGCTTGTCCGATATACATATATTCAAGCAATAGCAAAAAATTATGTTTGAAACGCTCCCCTTACACTTCCGTAGACAGAGTTAGAATTTATGAATCGTGTTGATATTGGACTGGCACAAGTGAAAGACAAGGGTAAATTGAAGATATTCTGCGTGAATCTAAAAGAGAAGTATGTCTTCTAACTGAATTTTGCTGGGGGATCGTATGTATTTTATCCGTTTTTGTATAAATCGCGATAAAGACCGTAAATACCCCTTCTTACGTTGGCCATTTTTTTATTGTAAAATATTTTCTTAAGAAGAAAAAGTTAAACCTGCCCCCAGCACTTTTTGAGTACCATGGATCACGATGAATAAGTCTATATAACAATCTTTGCACAATAATTGTGTTATGCACTTGTGCCGATGCGATTCTTGTACAACATTTAAGAATATCAAAAATGTCCATTTTAAGCCTTCGGACAGCCTTATCATAATTGCGTCATGCTGTGTAAACTTTTTCCGTATTACATGTAGTTGAAATGTGAATTATCAAAAAATATCAGGAAACCCAAGCTGAAAAACAATGTTGAACAAATGTAATTATTGGATTTGTTTATTTAAAAAAAAATAAGATAACTTTTCATGTACATAAGATGTATAATTAGAATTTTTATCAACTTGACAATAACAAATTTAATATCTGCTGAATACGTGAATGGTACCTGCAAGTGACATTCTTAAATATCAAACATATTTAATTAGCGTGGAATCAAAAACGTATACAGAAAAACAAAAAAAAAAAACACATCTTTCTCTTTTTTCAACACCTTTTTAACCTGCCGATAAAGAAAAGAATAATTATGAAGATATACGTAATTTGAACCTAATTTTAAGAACTTAACGTGAATACACTGACCTAAAGTTCCACTTGCATAAAGCTCCTGGGTAAGATTCAACACAGTTTTGTGTGAAAAAAATCTCTTGAAAGTTAAGAAAAAATGAAAGGACATCATTTTTAAAACTGAACAAGTAGAAATTAAGTTGAAATAAAAAGAATTAAGTCAGTTTAGCTGTTATCATGTAAAGTACGTTAGGTACGTGAGTTATACAAAAGGTAAGATTTTAGGAAATAAAAAGCATGCTTTATTATTTTTTTTTATCCATTATATGCATGTATAAAAATTTTCACGAGAAAATCTGATGTCAGGAACAAAACAGTAAGCGTATATCTATCTTCCTATTGACTCTTAATATATCTCATATAATATATCATTACGCTAAAAAATGTCCTTCCTTTCTTCACAAAGTAAAGATTTCCGAATCACTTCGTTATACCGTATCTGTCATTATAACACCGCACTCTCTCTGTCTCTCTCCCCCTCTCTCTCTCTCTCTATCTCTCTCTCTCTCTCTCTCTCTCTCTCTCTTCACGAAACGCTTATTAAGTTCCTTTTGTTGGGATCTCTGATCATACTTGATCTATTCTTGTACTCTTATTGAATGGATCGTGGTTATTTATAGAGCGGTGTTTAATATGACGGCCGTCTGACAACCAGAATCTATCATTGACGACTGACTCCTCTATCTCTCTCTTTCATTCTTTCTTTTCCCTCTCATTCTTTCTTCTCTCTCATTCTTTCTTACCACAATCATTCTTTCTTTTCTCTCATTCTTTCTTCTCTCTCTCCTTCTCTCATTCTTTTTTTTTCTCTCTCTCCCTCTTTTTCTTTCTTCTCTCTCTCATTCTTTTTTCTCTCTCATTCTTTCTAACCTCTCTCATTCTTTCTTTTCTCTCTCTCCTTTGTTGTCTCTCTCCTTTTTAGGTTCTTCCTCCAACTATCTCCTTCTCAGTGACGTAGCATCGTGTCTTAAAGTAACCTTAAAATAATCTTCCTGCCTGACAAACCAAAAAAAGTAAACCTGTTTAAAAAATATGAAATTCGGGGGAATTGGCATTTTTTTATTTTCAATACCAATTTCTTTTTCATATATAATACATTAGATGTACTCCTATTTGACCTTACTGCAACAAAAAGTTGGGGAGACTTCCAGCCTTTCCATGTACATTGTTACTAGTAAAATTTAATGTATGGCGGAAGTAAGGGGGGGGGGTCCCCCTCGTGGCTTCTTAATCTTACTATGTAAATCTTTCTTTCTCTTATCTCTTTTCTCAATTCTTTTTTTCTCTCTCTTTTATCTTTCTTCTTCCTCCCTCCCTTTTTCTTCTTTTCTCTCCTATCTTACTTCTCCCCCTCCCTCCTATCTTACTTCTACCCCCTCCCTCCTATATCTTACTTCTACCCCCTCCCTCCCTGAAAAATACTTCCCCTCCCTCCTATGTTTACTCTACCCCTCCCTCCAATTTTTTTTTTCTACCCAATTTCTTTTCCTATATAATACTCTTCATTGTTACTTACTTCTACCCCCCCCTCCCTTCTTAATCTACCGTCTATGTAAATCTTTCTTTCTCTTATCTTACTACCCCCTCCCTCCTATCTTACTTCTACCCCCCTCCCTCCCTCCTATCTTACTTCTAAATCCCTCAATATCTTTACCCCCTCCCTCCTATCTTACTTCTACCGATCTTACTTCTCTTTCCTCCTATCTTACTTCTACCCCCTCCCTCCTATCTTACTTCTACCCCCTCCCTCCTCTCTTACTTCTACCCCCTCCCTCCTATCTTACTTCTACCCCCTCCCTCCTATCTTACTTCTACCCCCTCCCTCCTATCTTACTTCTACCCCCTCCCTTCTCTATCTCTCTTTCTCGCTCTCACATCCCCCTCTCCCCTCTTATATTTTTATACAGCAATTAAGATTGAATAAATCCAATGACTGAATAAAAAATTTAGTGGTAACTAAGTAAGATTACTGTTTTTTGTTAATGACAACACGTGTATTTCCTTTTAATGATGAAATTATTTTCTTGGTGTGATCCAGTCATACTGACTATTGTCATACTCCTCACCTTATGTTGCGGACAATACCGTCTGTTGTCACCTTGTACGGCCGCTTCGCGTGTTTTATGTATACACGTGTTTTCAGGCACACGTAAAACACATGTAGCGGTAAATATTTATAATTTGAACATATTTATTGCTTTCTTTATTACAAAAGAGTCAGAAACAAGCTCTTACAACTTACAGGTTCTTCTAGTTTTCCTTAAAAACCGTTTGTGTTAAATTTCATTATTAAAAGGAAAAAAAAACACCCTTCATTGGCTAACAAAACACAATATAATTACTCTCTTTTTTTTTTCATTAATTCGCTGTTATATTTTAAAATTTATTTATGATTGTTGAATGATATGTAAGAGAGAGGAAGGTGGAAGGGGAATTATGTCACCGAAGGGTTGCTCCTATAACCAGTACATACATATACAGTTACTGACATTGTCTGAGTAATAACACACTACATATACTCATATTAGCAAATTCCACAAGTGCATTTAATTGGTGAGAGATGAGCAATGAAATGCAAGAAGAGTTTCATTTCCTGATCTTTCTATCAATACGCAGCCGCCCGCTTGGTGCAGTGGTTACAACGTCAGTTCTAGAGTCGGGAAGTAAGGGCATCGATCCTTATGTCGCCGGTTCAAATCCCACTTTGGGACGTGGAGAACAGTTCCTCGGATTAGACCGTATAAACCGAGGTCCCGTGTAGCAATAGGTGCTCTAAAGAAAAGGATCCCTTCTGCTCAACCACCATTAGTGTCAAGGCTAGCTAGAACAAAACTTGAAGCTCTCCACCGGCAACTGATGGCTTGATCGACAATGACTTTAATTGCCTTTAAAATGCTTATTTTTACTCGACATAGGCGTCAGAATTGATAGGGCTAGGGTGGGGGTGGGGGGCTAAGCCCCCACTCCCCATTCCTTTTGCAAAGATAGGCATGTAAAATTGGGAGTTACCTTTTTTGTTGGTTTAGCCCCCCACTTTCAATTGGCACCCTCCCCCCAATTTCAATTTGCTTCCAACGTCTATGCTCGAAATAAAGTTTTTAAAAAATTTAAACATATAATTCTAGATCTAAACAAAACTGTAATTGAGAAAAAAAAATGACCTGATTAATATATACCTTAAAAACAAAAGATTTAGAAGCTAAATAATGCTAGTAAAAGTTAAATTAAATTGCCGTTTTTATATTACCTAGGAAACAATGAGATGTACGCTAATGAGGAAAAACATTGTTTTAACAAAATAAAAACAGGCACTCTTTTGTCATCGGAGGTTGTTAAGGTGTTTAGAGGCCGCATTTCCGCGTAAATAAAAAGTCTCCTCGTATTATTTTTCAAAATAGTTTGTTACTAAGTTTTATTTCGTTGATAATTGTTGTTCAAAATTGAAAGACACAAGTAAAATATCAACACTTCCTTTGGCATCAATCAGTCATTGCCTTTGAAATGCTTGTTAGAAGAAAAGCATATTGATATCCTAGCAAGTTTGTGAAAAGGATGATGTAAATTAAACGCTAAACAATGGTTTTATTGTAAATGAAATATTTAAAACAACTCCTCCTTTTTTTTTAAATAACTACAATCAATGACCTCAAATACACAAACTAAAACAATACCTGAGCTTTAGTCTTGCACAAAGCTCAAAGTTAACACATATCGCACTTTTTCCAGAATTATTCTAAAATACTGTATAAGTGGAAATTTTAGCGAGACGCAAATTTAACGATTTGTCCTTAAACACCGGTAATTTATTTTTTGCACGATGTTATCTTAGCGATTTAAAAATGCACAATAAAGAAGCTATTACAAATAAAACACAATTAATTTTTAGCGATATTCAATTTTAGCGAACTCGGCTCCCTCGCTAATAATGTCAAAATTAAATCCTCGCTAAAAATTCTACTTATACGATATTAAATAGCACGATATATATGCATCTCATTTAGGAGAAATTTCATTTAAGATAATTATTCCAGAATAGCGTGATATACATTTCAATGATTCAATATATTGTTCAACGTGCAGTGCTTCTCGAGAATTTTTCACTCATACGGAGAAGCCATCAATTACCAGTGGAGAGCTCCAAATTTTGTCCTATACTTAGCACTCAGAGACATTGAGCTTGATCACTTCCTTACTTTGCGACTCTATAGCAGACGCTCTAACCACTGCACCTCGCGGGCGACTCTAAAGCAGATGTTCTATCCACTGTGTCATGCGGGCGACTCTAAAGCAGACGCGCTTTCCACTGCGCCCCGCGGGCGACTCTAAAGCAGACACTCTATCCACTTTGTTCTGCGGGTAACTCCAAAACAGACGCTCTTTCCACTGCGCCCTGCGGGCGACATAAAGCAGACGCTCTATCTTCTGCGCCTCGCGGGCGACTCTAAAACAGATCTCTATCCACTGCGCCTCGTGGGCGACTCTAAAGCAGATGTTCTATCCACTGTGCTTCGTGGGCGACTCTAAAGCAGACGCTCTATCCACTGTGCTTCGTGGGCGACACTAAAACAGACGCTATATCCACTGCGCCTCGCGGGCGACTCTAAAGCATACGCTATATCCACTGCGCTGCGCGGGATATTTAAACTTGTTAAAGAAAAGACAAGAATAGAATAACCTCCCTCTCTTTATGTCACATCATCATGTTTACACAAAAAAAAAGCTTGGTTTTAATTTTTATTCTTTCAAAGAAATTGACTGAAATCCTCTTCCTGACATTTAATAATTTACTTATTTACTCTTGTAGAAATACCCAATGCATTTTTTTCAACGTAATGTCAAGAGGCCTTCCGATTGTAGCAGTATCCCTACTGTGTTGGATTGTTACAGGTAAAATAAATAAAAGCCTACCTTCCAAATTGTTAAGATTAATGTAAAAGACAGAAAAGGGGAGGAGTCTTTAACTTTTGAATTTGTTGCAAATCGAGGTTTTGACTCTGTAAGGATTTTTTTTCTGAGGCAAAGACTTTCTCTGCCGTAAAAAGGAGGACAATTCAGTTCTCCAGAATACCAAACATTAATAATTTAATTCTATATGTAACGCGTCATTTGATTGGATACGGAATTTATTTTATATCTTCTAACATAAGTTGCCTACGTCACACGATATTATTTGTCAAACGTATGACGTTACTTTTAAAATATGCTCAGTCTGAAACCATTTTTTGGGGAAGAAAAAATGTCTTATCGTCTGGACTGAAATTAAATGATACAGAATGAAGCATATTTCAACCTTTGTTATACTCTATATCAAAATGTAGGACTATACACGCAAATTGCCTGATTGATTGATTGTTTGTATACTGTTTAACGTCCCTCTCCAGAATATTTCACTGATATGGAGACGTCACCATTGCCGGTGAAGGGCTGCAAATTTAGGCCTATGCTCGGCACTTACGGCCTTTGAGCAGGGAGGGATCTTTATCGTGCCACACCTGCTGTGACACGGGGCCTCGGTTTATACGGTCTCATCCGAAGAACCGCCCCATTTAGTCGCCTTTTACGACAAGCAAGGGGGTACTGAGTACTTATTCTAGCCCGGATCCCCACGGGGCAAATTGCCTGAAGTTATGTATAAGTGTATAACATAGGTTAAAAAATAAGCTTGATTCCTTAAATATTATCACTGAAATTGTATCATATTTACCATGGCTCATTGACGTGTATTGAAGTACATGAAACTTTATATAATTACATGACTCTTTATAAAATGTGAAAACATAAAATTGTGTGAGTGGGAATGAGTTAAAGTTAAAAACATAATCTTGAAAACAATAATACTTTTATAAAATTTATATCATATGACAGTTTTGATCGCCATTAATTCGGAACCTTTGAAATGTTCCCCTGGAATTTCCGGATCCGATGTCTTGAGATGCTCCCCGGGATTTGTCAATGTGAGTGGTTGGTGTTTCTCCTTCCACAAGGAACCGACGTCCATGTTGAATTCTAGTGACTTTTGTCATCAGCAGGGGGCTCACATGGTCGTCCTAGATTCGGAGGAGAAAGAAAAAGTACTCACCAAATATATTGAAAGTAAGAGATCAGTAGTGGATGTAACTTAAAACAAAATCCAGAAAACGAAGATTTTTATTTGTTAATTTCTGGCTGCTGTAGTTGAGACGTCATTATACAATGAATTTAATTTATTAAAAAAACTATTTATCTTACAACCTGAACCGTATAATAGTGTCTAGGTTTAAAATCTAATTAATGTGAACACTCCTTCTGAATTACTTACTGCTGAGACGATAAAATGCATTAAATTGCCGTGTAGATCTAAGGTTACATAACCATTAAACACATATGTAAGAGGAAAATTGATTGGAAATTACTTATAGCCAAGTTTATACTGGAAATAAAATAATATATTTTTTGTCGCTTCAGAGATGAATTTTTTCAACATATATCAAGAAAGAAATGTAAGAGAGAGAGAGAGAGAGAGAGAGAGAGAGAGAGAGAGAGAGAGAGAGAGAGAGAGAGAGAGAGAGAGAGAGAGAGAGAGAGAGAGAGAGAGAGAAGGCTGACCTTGAATATATTTTAAGGATAAACGTGTTTTTCATTAAATCCTCAGAAATGCTTTTGCTCTGAATTCACCAGCTGCAGAAATGTAGCCCTCTTATTAAGAAAATTCGAAAGTACATCGAATGCTGTACAAGAATCTGTGGTTCTCTGGTTTATCTGTTCAACTTTTCCTTTATCTCTGCCACAGTCTTCTAACGGGCTGAACCTGCATCATTCTTCCACATTAACAGAAATTTATTATATTAACAGGAACTTTATCATATTTACTGGAACTCGTTTTCATTAACAGGAACTCTATAACAATAAATGGGACTCTTACAATGAAAGAAATTCTATGACATGAACAGGAACTCGATTACATGAACAGGAACTCTATAACAATAATAGGAACACTGTTACACGAACAGGAACTCTATTACATAAACAAAAACTCTATTACAATAAAGGGAATTCTATTACACGAACTCTATAAAATGAACAGGAACTCTATTACATCAACAAAAACTCTATTACAATAAAAGGAATTCTTTTACACAAACTCTATTAAATGAACAGGAACTCTATCACATCAACAAAAACTCTATTACAATAAAAGGAATTCTATTACAAGAACTCTATTTCATGAACAGGAACTCTATTACAATAACAGGAACTCTATCACATTAACAGGAACTCTATTACATTAACAGGAACTCTATTACAATAACAGGAACTCTACAATAACAGGAACTGGAACACTATTACATTATTTAACAGTAATTCTATTACATTAAACTCTATTACAATAACAGGAACTCTATTACAATAACAGGAACTCTATCACATGAACAGGAACTCTATAACATGAACAGGAACTCTATTACATTAACAGGAACTCTATTACAATAACAGGAACTCTATTACAATATCAGGAACTCTATTTACTATCATTATTATAACTCTCTTATTATCATTATTAAATTTATTGGAACACTATTACATTAGCAGGAACTGCATTATTTTAACAGTAATTCTATTACATTAACAGGAACTCTATAAGATTGCTCAGAGGGAATGGGACATTGAGGCTGAGAAGAAAAACTGTAAGTATTAGTGTTCACCAACAGCCTGATAGGAGAGATAACTCTTACTATAATGAGTGTTTGTTTGTTGCTTTTTTTTAAAGAAAAGGATCAAATAAAATGTCCTTGTCTTTCAGTTTGTACATATTTTAATCATAAATTAGATTTTTATTAGAAAATGTCTCTAAAAGTAAAGGAAATACAGATAAAAATGAATCAGATACTAGTAAAATGCCTTATTTACATGTAATGATAAGTTTGATAAAAGTCTACCTCTCAAATAAAGACGGTGATAATACACACTTAAATTGTCAGAGTGCTTCCATGGATAGACACTTTAAACGTTTGTTATGCTAAAAAGATATTGTTTTAACCATGTTTGGGTTTTTTTTTTTAATATTTTGTCTTATAAAGTTTTAAATTCATTTTATATCAGGGGAAAAAATATGCTTGCAAAGTAAGAACAATATTCTAAGTGTATTTATTTTCTCTCCTCAGTTTGTGCAGATTTCATAAAGCATGGTGTACAAAGTTCTAAATATAAACACATTCCTAATGCTAAGGTATGTACAGCAAAATAAAAAAAATGCATCGTTTAGAGTTTGTTTCACGATACATATTAGAATGCTAAAAATGTCGTATCTTAAATATCTATACAGGCAACACTTCAACACAAAAATACACTAAACTGGTTGGTAGACTAAAGGTCTATGATAGGTGGCATAAGGAACTCTTTAATGTGCAGTGTTTAGAGCTTCCTTAATGTTAGACCTCTACCATTAAGTTTCCCTTAAGTAGAGTTTCACTGACTTTGTTGTTGTCTAAATGTTATATTAGTAGTTAGATAAATCATGTAAGAAGTTAATATTATACTTAAAATCATGTGTCCTTGACCTCTGTTTCGTGTCCTTGACATTATCTTGTACATGTAAGATTCCTCTAGGTTCCCTGCCTCACCAGAGAGCTAATCTGACCACGCCCGCAGGATTCGCCATCAAATCTTCGTCACTTCCGGGAGCGGGGATGGGCGCATGGGCGGAGACCTTTGTTCCGAAGTTCACGATCCTCGGTGTATATGAGGGACTTATTCACACTGTAGACAAGAAAGATGATTTCTATTCATGGCAGGTAAAATCACACAAAGAATCAAACAAAATGAAAACGAATCGCAGTTGCATATATTAGTTACATATTCCTAGACCCCTGTCATTGAAACCAGATGGACTAAAAATTTCCTCTGCTTTCGTCCCTCCCTGTCCGCCTGTTTATCCGTTTGACTAGCTTCTGTGTATGTTGCTTGACTTTGATGAGTTATAGATAAATTTTTATTTTTGATCCACTTCAGTGATTTCTGATAAAATTTTCAATTTTAGAGGAAACCAGATTACACGGTAGGGGACTAGTATTGCTAATGTAACACTCTCACAACGCTTTATTTTTTAGATTCTTTTAATCCCTAAATATTCATTACCTCAAAGTTATTTTGATCAACATGGATCTGATTGTCATCAAGTATAAAATATATAATATATTCTGAACTACAATTCATTCTTAAGCATTATGATCTTATTGTTTTCAAAGGTAGATAAGCAGGGGACCGATGGTACTTACAACATAGATGCAGAAGATCCGGCCTGTAGTAACTGGTTACGATTCGTTAATTCTCCCGCCAAATATCAACAGGAAAATGTCGTTCCTATCACGTGCGAGGGCATCATCTTCTATATGACGTCACGTGATATAGAGCCGGGTGAAGAGCTTCTTGTCTGGTATGGGGACGGATATGGGAGGTTTTTAGGCGTAAACCGCATACATCCGGGTAATGAAACAATACATTTTATGGTTAATTGTTTCCATCCGGGTATTTAAACAATCTTCTTATCAGATAACTTGACCATATACAATGTGGTCATTAAAACATTTTTATGCCCGCGTGAACAAAGTTTCGAGGGTTTATAGTGTTTGTCGTGTCCGTCCCTTTGTCTGTCTGTCTGTCTGTCTGTCTGTCTGTCTCTCTCTCTCTCTCTCTCTCTCTCTCTTTCTCTTTGTGTGTCTCTCTGTCTGTCTGTTTGTACGCGAAAACTTTAATACTGCCCATTGCTTTTGATTTAGTGGAGCTATGACTATCATATTTCACATGTGTATTTTTGTGACAAGACCTTTCCTAGGGTACCACATAACTTGACATTTTGACTTGGCCTATGAGTTTGACCCTGTTTTACATAAAAATCCAAACTTTTACTTTGGCCAAATCATTTGAACAATGGATACCAGGGTTGTTATAATTTACATATAATTCACATATATATTTTGTTAAGAGACCTTTCATTGGATACCAACAACTTTGACCTTGGAGATTTTAGTACTTGTGAAAAAACTTTAACCTTGGCCATAACTTTTGAACGGTAAGGCCTAGGGCTTTCATATTTCACCTAATTGATCCTTGTGACAAGAACTTTCATTTGATATTAAAATTCTTGACCCTTTGACCTTGACCTTTGAGTTTGACACATTTTTACACAAAAAATCTAACTTTTACTTTGACACTAATTTTTTTCAATGGTAGATTCTAGGAATATCATATTTTAAATATCAAGTCTTCGTGACAATAGCTTCCTATTGAAACCAACAATTTAAACCTTTTGACCTTAGAAATTACACATTTATAAGAAAACTTTACCTGGCCATAACATTCGAATTATAAGATTTAGGTCTTCCAAGCTTCACTTACATGTATGTAGTCATTGTGAGAAGACCTTTCGTTAGATTTCAACACTTTTAACACTTTGACTTTGACCTTGGTTTTTGACCTACTTTTTACAAACAAATCGGAGTTTATCCTACCTTTAAAAACGCTTACCTTGGCCGTTACCTTTGAACAGGTTGTGCAAGGGTTTTCTATGTCATATTTGTATTTTTTGAAAAGGCCTTACTTTTTGTACCAACATATGTGATCTGCATTTGAGAAACCTTAACCTTCGCTATGTTGCCATACGGGGGTATCAAAGTTTCACAAACACATCTTGTTATTGCATGTTGTTGTTTCTTGGAAGGATTTAAGACGTAAACCCCATACACCTGGGTATATACGGAAACAATTAATTCATAACATGCTTTCATTTTTATCAAATGCATACAATAACAAAAATATTTTTGTCAAATTTCTCTACAATGTAATTGATTAAAAACTTGATACTCTTTAATCAAGAAATATGTAGATTATATTTTAACACCTTTGATAAAAAAGTTATTTAGATTTTTTTTTGCTTTCTACAAATCTGATTTTAAACTTAAAAAAAACTGCACATTAAATCTGGAAAATATATTTCTGCAGTGTATCAAAATTGTTTATTTCTAATTTCACCCATAAACATTATATTCCTATGTTATTCAAATTGAAATAAAGTTTGGCCTAGGTTTGCTTTTGCTCGTTAGAAAATATTCTATTGTTACACATATATACCACGACGCAAAAAGAGAATACTTTCCCTTCAAATGTCTACTGAATTTGGATACAGCGGATCAAATTTTATAATTTTTAGAGCATTCAGGATGTAAAGCAACAACTCATATTGTATCGATGGTGTTTCAAATTTGAAGATTATATAATTTTTTTCTTGTCCTTTTCTGCAGAAGTTGATCTCAACGGTTCATTTGCATTTCGTGCCAATGTTTTGACATTTGACGACAATGAAAGACTCATTTTTGATAATTGGACACCAGTGACGTATCAGAACTGGAATCCTAACGATGAGGGCGAGACAGCAGTTGACCCAATCTTTGGCCTCCTTTTGACTTATCATAACGACGGCAGGTGGCGCTGGGTGACTGAGAGAAACTACACGTACTATACAGGAGAAGACGGACTAAAACTTCCCTTTATTTGTGAGGATTCTCCATTTTATTTGGAGCATGAAGAGTGTTCTGTTACATAATGATTCATTCTCTTTTAATTAAAATAAACATTTGCAACCATTATCTTTTGTTATATAATTTCATTAAGCATGGTGTATAAAGTTCTAAATCATTAAATGGAGTATTCTTAAGTTAACGTATATTCGTCTCCTCGGAAGTCATCTAGATTTATCCTCGGATCGTATATTCCTCTCCTCGGAAGAGATCTAGATTTATCCTCGGATTGTATATTCGTCTCCTCGGAAGAGATCTAGGTTTATCCTCATGTTTTAAATAAACTATGAATAGCATGTACACAAAGACAGACAGTGCATTATATTGTTTCGTTATTTTCCCAAGGAAACTGACTGGGATCTCCTCTCACCATACATACAAACATTTTAGCACAAAGTGTTGTTTTTAAAATTTCTATCCGTAATCCAAAAAATAAGGGGCAAATATATTTTCCTAGGTTAGTCGGTCCAGTTGTCTGTTTGTTTTTTATTTTTTTTTTATCTTTTTCCTGATTTATCTGTAAGTGGTAAATCAATTCGCCCTGACTACAGCCTTTAATTGGTTTGAGCAATGAATTTCATATTTCACAGGTTTTATTTCTTTATTTTGACGGTCAATTTGGAATTTGGAATTTGAGCCTTGGTCATATGAACTATGGCTTTAATATTTCACTGGTGTATTCAACGTGTAAAAACTTTTCCTAGGGTAAAAGTATTTTTGACTTTGATCTTTATGTTTGACTCACTTTTAAAGAAATTTTCAAAATATATTCTTAGCCATAGCTACTACACAGTTAAATCAAGTGATATCATACTCCTCACGCTTATATTTTGATAAGACCTTCTCTTGAGTACAAACAGTAATGACCTTTAACCTTGATCTTATGGATTTGACCTACTTTTCAAAAACGTAAACTTTGGTCGTATTTACTGAATATTTTGTGCTAGGGGTTAACTATTTTACGGGTTCATTTCTTGTGGTAAGAGCTTCTCTTGAATACCAATATTTTCTTTTTATATTTTTATCCTTTTATTTGGACATCAGACTTTGACCACCTTTTGAAAAAACTTTGGTGATAACTTTTGAATGGTTGATTTCGTGACTTTTATATTTCACCTGTGTATTCTTTCTGAAATTCTTTTGGGCATCATTAATATTGACTCCTTGACCTTGTCCAGTTTGACCTACTTTTGAAAATCTCTAACTTTGGTCATAATTACTGAACTGTTGCTGCTTATATGGTTTTTATTTTAGAAGGTAGACTCATTGTGAGGAACGTTTCTTTTGGTACCAAAACTACTTTTATATTGACCTTGGTGTTTGACCTGCAAACGACAACATTTATCATAAGCCTCTTTGTTTCACAAACTTTTCTTGAATTTTTATCATTAGCTCCTAAAACTTTTCCTATTGATTTAATAACAAATTTCAAGTTGTAGTCTATCAAATTTTTGGATATACTAGTATATAAACCATCGTATACACATTGCATAAAGGAGAATGACTTGTCACACATATTGAATCATTTTTTAAAGATGTAGTCTCATAATTACAAAAGTTTTAGCAAACATATTGATTAATGTTAGCTTGCTTTTTATTTGCAAAAGCAGTTGTAAATATAAGATAACATCTTTCAAAAAATAATGAATCGGTGCTCATTTTTTTCTAACTCCTTGTCTTGTTTTGCAAATTTGATTTTTTTATTTAAATGATCTCAAATTTTGCTTTTAAGATTTGTGACGTCAAAATAAAACGCTTATTACAAATGTAACCTTTTAATCCCCGATCTGTGTTAGAGTGTTTTGAAATAAAAAAAAAAATACAGTTGATTTAAAAAAAAAATATCTTAACATCTTTATTACAATGAAACTTGTTTTATCCGACATGCACGGGGAACAGATTAAAAATATATGTGTTGGAATAAACAAGATGTAGTATTGCAGCGTGTAAAGATCATTGAGATAATTATAAATGACAAATGAAATTAAATGGCTGAAATCACAGTAAAGAGTATTGCATGTGTCGGATTAAACAGGTTCCACTGTAATAGGTTTAACAATAAAGTAATCTTCATCCTAATTCTCCGCCCAGTTATCTCCATTTATCAGTGTTTGGAAAAAAAGAACGAAATTTTTCTATTTTCAAATTTATTACAACACATATAAAATACATCTTTTACTGAATACATCCAGTATCGCTTTACAGAGCCGTTCAACCACCTTCTTTTACTGTTTGTTACTTGATGTTAAATATTAAAAAAAAAAGAACTCAGCGATAAAAATTAATTTAAAATCGTCTCTTGAGGGTTTTCATAATCCATGGATGATCTTTCGTCTGTTAAAAAAAAATAAATTAATACTTCACAGATAAATGTATGATAACATATTTTTTTTTATTAAAAACAACTTTTATTACTGAAATTTTCAGAGTAATACAAAAAGAAAAAAAAATGGATATTAAGATGTAATGATGTTTACCTAGTTCCGTCTGATCATCATGGTGGTCCCCTTCACTGACGTCCCACTCGTTACTGTGGTATACCATGGGTAGGACCAGTCTCCCGGGGACCATTGACCGTTAAGGAAGGCTCGGTTACAGTAGTTGAACCACCAGCCTCCTCTAATGTTACTGCCAGCAGCACAGTTACCTCCACTATGTCTGTCGTTATCTCTGTCTGGGGTACTGAAGTACATCCCAGACAGATCGAGGTGAGAATAACCGGTGTCCAACATACTGTCTCCTGTAGAATTAAAAAAGAAAAATATACATGGACACTTGTTTAAAATAGATCAGTAGAGTTATATCCACTATACTCGTCGTGACCTCTGTCTGGGTGGAGAAGAATATCACAGACAGATCGTAGTAAAATAAACCTGTATTTAACATACAGTTCCCTGTAAAATCAATCAAAAAGAATCACAAAGTTAATTGATTTATATATTTTTAATCTAATTGTCAATAATAATACTGAGGTACTTCTAAGATAGACGGCTTTAGGTGCTGGGTAGAGCGATAATATTTATTTAGTTCAACCGTAGAATCCCTGGTGTCTATCATACTGGCATCTGCAGAATTAGAGAAAATATATAACAGAGATAATAATTATTAATTTACATCAAATTAATCTTAATACTGAAGTACGTCTGAAATACATTGTTTAACGTGTTGATTCCTGTACAGAGAGATAAAAATAATACAAGACAACAAAACACTACACAATTCACATAGCATCCTTTCTAGTGTAACAATAAACAACAGACGTGTTACACTTTTTAAGCTTGGTATAATAGGGGGGTGGGTAAAGGTCATTTGAAATTTTAGAAAATATGAAAAAATGAAATTTTAATATTTGTCCGAGAACGTGCCTTCAAACATGTATAACATGCAATACTAAGTAAATCATAAATAACGAGATAAGATATGGTGTATCTGTGAATGTTTTAAGATGGTAGATTTCCTATTAAATTAATGTAAATGTGAAACGCGTTGAGGTCTTTTGAATTTGGCTTTTTAAGCTTTTTTAATTTGAATATTTATCCAATCAAAATTTTTTTATCATCAAATTTTTGCAAACCTTTTTGACATTTGAGATTAATGACGCACTGTAAACTTCCTAATCCGTAGCAGTAAAAAATGTGAATCATTGAAAATCAGATTATTTAATCATATTCTGTAAACTTTTTCCGTATCAGTTAAAATGTGAATTATCAAAAATCAGGAAACCCAAGCTGAATAACAATGTTGAACAAATGTAATTATTGGATTTAATTGTTTAAAAAAAAAATACATAATTTTCCTTGTACATAAAATGTATAATTAGAAATTTTATCTGCTTGACAATAACAAATTCAATATCTGCTGAATATGAATTGTATCTGCAAATGATATTCTGAAATATTAAACATGTTTAATTAGCGTGGAATCAAAAAGTATACATAATATCAGAAAAAAACACATCTTTCTCTTTTTTCAAGAACTTTATAATCTTTCAATACAGAAAAGAATATTATGATAATATACGTAATTTGAATCTAATTTTAAGAACTTAACATGAATACACTTACCTAAAGTTCCCTGTGGCAGGTCCTGCAAGAAAGAGTTGATATTTTCCTGCTTCATTGGAGACAGAAAATCGATCGTACATTTCATACAGCGTTGTACCATTCTGGAGAGTGATGGACACATACAGGGATGAGGTGTTTTCTTTTGTTAATTTATGGATTACGTCATTTCCTGTATTAAGATATATTTGAAATCATCTGAAAAGTTCATCGAATACAATTAATTCTTTTTAAATCTATATGAATCTACCGTAATGAAAAATCAAATTATTTTCCATAGCTGTAGACAATATTGCTAAATTTGGTCTCATTAGAATATGCCGCTAAATGATATTCTTCTTTTCTATTTTTTTATTATTTGAAATATCAATTAAACACGATATCTGAATATCATAGAACACACATTAACTGGTCTTAACTTTAATCTTTTTACGCATTATAATTTTTTTTGCCACAAGAATCAATTTTTTTTTATCTTAAAACTTTGAAGGAATAAAAAGTTCTTATTTGAAACCGATTTACACTTACCAATCCAGACGTTCCGTTCTGGTGAACCAAAGCCATTCTTATATTCCGCCCAGTTCCTGTCAAAGGTTACGGATCCGTCTAAGCGTTTCTGAATTGCCTGTAAAAATTAACATGCGTAACATTTCAATTGATTGCTTCGAACATTCGTAGGATCCATTTTTTATGATATAAACTACAATACAAGCCTACAATCCTTAAAACCAACGAAACAAGGTGTGTTATATTAAGTACTTTTAATTATAAAATTAAAAACCTACCGTCCATCCACCGCCCATTGTGGTCATATCGCAGTAGATACTTATTGGAATGGTTAATGTTCTGTAGGGGTATATATCATACACCCCTGTGATGGTTGTACCGTTTTCTTGAAGATCCTTGCAATCTTTGGGCATGCTAGAAAAATCTGGAAACAAAAAAAAAAAAACTGTTCCTCATTATCTAAAAAAAAAACAAAAAAAAAAATACAGGAAACTTGATAAAAAAATCCTGTCCCCTCGAGAAGGACCTAAAAAATCAAAGAAGCTAAGAGAATTAAAAAAAAACAAATATACATACCGTTATCCGAGTAGTATCTCCAGCCGGCCTCCTCAGACGTACCAGACGTTAGACTTTTCTTGTGGGTACGGCATTTCTTCATTTTAGGATTAAAACCAAAAAAGACGCACTCCCTTTGACACATTGCGGCGCACTCAGTTAACGATTGAGCATTATGTTCACCTAGAAGGTCATTGTCGGACTTCTTATTATTAAAGTCAAGTTTCGCTGCATATTTTTGAGAAATAATGGTAGCTTTAGACAAAGCTAAGAAGCCTACAATTAAAGTGATAACCCACTGATTGCTCATTTTATTTGTTGCGCAAAAATCGGCCGCGTTCTAGTGAATCTGTGAAATTCTGCTAAATGGTCTTTCAACAGCCAGATATAAATATCGTACCATAATCAATGTCTGAAAAGTGATTGGCTAACTGTTACGTACGGGGGTTGTCCCAAAAAGTCGTAGACAATGTTTATAATTTTTTAATCATGCAACCAATACTTACCAAATTTTCCGAAGACATAATTTAGTCAATGTTCTTTAAAATTGTGAATTTTGAAATACATATCTTTCGTATTTATAATATTAGGACGATTTATGTGAAGGCCGATAAGGCCTGTCGGCGCACGGTCAAAATTCGAAATAATTTACGCATATAACTATTACATTTACTTTTATTTCTTTAGTACTATATAATACATTGAACTCAAATTTAAATCACTGAGACCAGAATAAAAATATTAATAGTATGTCAAAATTTCATATAAATATCACTAGAAACATACAATTGGTTTCATGATTTTCACAGTATCGTTGAAATTGAGTTTGATGAAAATGACGTCGTCAAACACGTAGTCGGCGCACGGAGATGTAATTAATTGTGTTGGATATGGTTAATGTACACCTGAGACGGGAACAAATAGTATAGAAGTGACACTACACACCAGATTCTTATAAAGAAGTTATTTTTAAACTGCACGATATTCAATGAGAGTTTTTTTCTTCTGTACCAAAAATATTTAATTGCGGTATGTAAGAAGTAGAGTACTGTTTAATAAACGCAGACAATTTGGGAAAATCTGGACCGCAAACGACGTCAAACAATTTGTATTCTGTGCTGCCTACAGTAAGGTGAACTTTCGACTATATTTTGACTGCAATTTGAATCTGCTTTAAAGAAAAAACAAGTAAAAAACAAACGGACAGTCGTGAATTAAAGTATGTCCGTTAATCAAGACACTATGTGGTCTATCACTTAAAAAAAATTATTGAATGTTAATACCCGCTAGTGAAGCAGACAAAGAGAGCATAACGTTATAAGACACGTAATTTACGCTTGCTTTCCTGTGCCGGTGTACACTTATGTTCTTTATAGAAACAAACATACTTTGTACAAACAAAGACATATTGGGTACATGTAGGCATGACGTCACGTTTTCTCATCCAATAGTCACTCCCACCGTGTGCTCCTTGTCATCCAACGGTCACTCCCACCGTGTGTTCCTTGTCATCCAACAGTCACTCCCACCGTGTGTTCCTTGTCATCCAACGGTCACTCCCACCGTGTGTTCCTTGTCATCCAACGGTCAGTCCCACGTGTGTTCCTTGTCATCCAACGGTCACTCCCACCGTGTGTTCCTTGTCATCCAACGGTCAGTCCCACCGCGTGTTCCTTGCCATCCAACGGTCAGTCCCACCGCGTGTTCCTTGTCATCCAACGGTCAGTCCCACGTGTGTTCCTTGTCATCCAATGGTCACTCCCCCCGTGTGTTCCTTGTCATCCAACGGTCAGTCCCACCGCGTGTTCCTTTGCCATCCAACGGTCAACGTGTGTTCCGGTCACTCCCCCCGTGTGTTCCTTGTCCTTGCCATCCAACGGTCAGTACCGCGTGTTCCTTGTCATCCAACGGTCAGTCCCACGTGTGTTCCTTGTCATCCAATGGTCACTCACACCGTGTGTTCCTTGTCATCCAATGGTCACTCCCACCGTGTGTTCCTTGTCATCCAATAGTCACTCCCACCGTGTGTTCCTTTTGTCATCCAATGGTCACTCCCACCGTGTGTTCCTTGTCATCCAATGGTCACTCCCACCGTGTGTTCCTTGTCATCCAACGGTCACTCCCACCGTGTGTTCCTTGTCATCCAACAGTCACTCCGACCGTGTGTTCCTTGTCATAATCGAGCAAAAGAATTAAAAAACAAAGAGAAAAAAATCATAATGGTAACAATTCAGTGTGATACAATCATAATGACGTAACAATTCAGTGTGATACAATCATAATGACGTAACAATTCAGTGTGATACAGTCATAATGGCCTAACAATTCAGTGTGATACAATCATAATGACGTAACAATTCAGTGTGATACAATTATAATGACCTAACAATTCAGTGTGATACAATCATAATGGCCTAACAATTCAGTGTGATACAATCATAATGGCCTAACAATTCAAGGTGATACAATATTAATGACGTAACAATTCAGTGTGATACAATCATAATGGATTAACAATTCAGTGTGATACAATCATAATGGCCTAACAATTCAGTGTGATACAATCATAATGGCTTAACAATTCAGTGTGATACAATCATAATGGCCTAACAATTCAGTGTGATACAATCATAATGACGTAACAATTCAGTGTGATACAATCATAATGACCTAACAATTCAGTGTGATACAATCATAATGACCTAACAATTCTGTGTGATACAATCATAATGGCCTAACAATTCAGTGTGATATAATCATGATGGCCTAACAATTCAGTGTGGTACAATCATAATGACCGAACAATTCAGTGTGATACAATCATAATGACCTAACAATTCAGTGGGATACAATCATAATGACCTAACAATTCAGTGTGATACAATCATAATGTCCTAACAAATCAGAGACATACAATCATAATGGCCTAACAATTCAGTGTGATACAATTATAATGACCTAACAATTCAGTGAGATACAATCATAATGGCCTAACAATTCAGTGAGATACAATCATAATGGCCTAACAATTCAGTGTGATACAATCATAATGGCCTAACAATATGTATATAAATGTCAGTTAACATTGGACCTAATCATAATTTATATTTTATGACAGGGTCATTGTTAGAAACACAAAATTTACGAAATCTTCACTTTAAGCGAGCTATTGAATTATTTGATAAAGGAACATATTTCCAGTAGCTAGCCTCGTTTGAGAAGCTGGGAAGAACAGTTCTCTTAGGAGTGGATCTTAAGTAAACAAATTGGGTGTGATCTTAAAACCTTCAGTAAAAAAAAATCGGGTGTAATGTTAAATATTTCACTAAACAAGTCGGGTGTAATGTTAAATCCTTCAGTAAAACAAATCGGGTGTAATCTTAAAGCCTTCACAAAACAAGTCGGGTGTAATGTTAAAGCCTTCAGTAAACAAAGTAATCTTAAAGTAGGTCGCGGGTTTACTGCATAAAAATTCTTACTAGAAAACATATCCTGAAAATTTGATATAATGTTCTTTAGAATTAACAACGTATTATCTGCAATTTTTATTAAATTTGCCTACGTATTTTTAATGCTATAGTACTGTAAACGCGGTAAAGTTTTTCGTACATTTTTTACGCTTTACTATTGAAATACATGAGAAAATGACGTTTTAAAGCAAATTTTGTGAAAATAGTTTCTTTTAAAAACAATGGATAACTTTTTAAAAACGTAGACGAATTAGTCAGGGATTTCAAAATGTGGAGATTAGGTAAAATCAAAACAATTAATATAAAAATCAAAATGTGTTCTCGCAAGATTTTTTTTGTTAGATTTTTTTGTTAGATAATTTCAAAGTTTGCATATATATTGCTAAAATGTTGCGTTTATGACGTTATTTATTCTACAACGTCATTTGTTGAAAGTACAATTTAGTCACGTTTACCGTACGAGTATAAATATCATTTGGAATATGCAAGATCTAAAAGCTGACATGGATGCAAAATTTAATTTTATTCATCATTTGACTTATTGCGGACACATATCAAGAAGATCAGCAACTTATTTCTACTAGTAATGAGAAATTTATACTCTGATCACAAAGTCAAAATGAACAGTATAAACATTCCTCGTGCATGAGAATTAACAAGCGGCGACAACAAATCGAGTGATAAAATATTTGTTCTTGTATTTTTAGGAAATCCATGTTAAATTGGATTTCAGACATAAAAAAAATTATAACTTTATTCAAAAACGGTAAGAAAAACATCCCGATACCTTAGAAATTAGCAGCGGGGAGGGGGGTGGGGTTACCTGCAGTGTTCTTTCTATATTTGTCGCAAGCTAGTATATGGCCCTAAATCTCAAACATTTAATAATTTCGTATTCTCTTAATCAAATTTCACAACATAGGCGTCGGAAGCAAATTGAAAGGGGGGGGGGAAGGGCTCATTAAAAGTGGGGAGCTAGAGCAACAAAAAAGGTAAACCCAATTTTCAATGCCTATATTACGTATAAATTTGCCAAAAATGTGGGGCTACCCCCCCCCCCTCCGTTTTCGGCGCCTATGCACAAAATGTAAAACACTTGCATTTAGCTTTACACTTAGAGCTTGGAGCTTTTGTTATAAATTATGCGTGGACCGGTAAAACTCAGTTTTCGACCGTTAAATCAGCATTAACGGTCGCAAATACCAAATTAGAAGATAGCTATTCCCTAGATTAGATTTATTCCTTTTATAAATTATTTATAAGTCTTGTAAATTTGCAATGTATGATAGCAATGCATTGAGTAATAGAAGAGAACCTCTCGTCAAATATGACGCCATAAGCCTTGAAATGACGCAAAACAGATGATCTAGAGGACTAGATTCACTGCTTAATAATTACAAAAGTGCTTGTATGGATGTATTCTAGTTAAAAGCTACAACCTTGTTAATTAAATCAAGTTTATTTTTTAAAAAAAGATAGATGAACGAGCACCGTAGGAATGTTTAAGTACAGAAAGGAAGGTTCAACTGGTTTACTTGCTGAATCCGAGCACGCGTATTCCAGAAATATAGTAGTTGTTAGGGCTAGTACAAAAAAAGTGTCTTGATTTATATACCTGCTTTATTAATTTATATGCCTGTACTATAGAAATTTAAAGCTTTGTTCTTAATTTTAGATGTAATATTACAACTTCGTTAGTGTTAAGAGTCTCGGTTTATTAGGAAAGAAAGCTTTTAAAAGTTGACTTTTAAATAATAGTTTTTGAGTTGTAATTTTCATTTCGTTAAAACATTCTTCATTCAATTTTTTTTTACATGCAATACACTGAAATACATAACCCGTATATTCAGGGTTCACGTTCCTAATATTTTATGCGCGATTAAAAAGATAATGACAGTTATTGTTTTTAAGGAACACGCTACTTTTTTCGGATGAAATTGATATTAGATATTATGAAGTATTTTCATTGCGTGTTCTTGATTAAAGATGGTGTCCATCATTTGACGATAAATTTTTTTCATAATAAACTTGAAATAAAACATTTCCATAACTTTAGGAAAAACAGTTATTTTTTAACAAAAATCATAAAATCTATTAATGACAACAATGCCTCAATTTGAACATTGGACATTTACATGATAGGTGGTGCTGTAATGAAATCTAAAACAAACTGTGGGTGTAATGAGCCTCTTTAAATTCTATGTGCAGTTGAATAAAGTATAGGAAATTAAAGGAAAAACATTATTATTAGTAAAAATATATGTAATATATTTTATTTTTTATTATTTTATATTCAAGTTTATTATGAAGAAATATATTTAGCTTCGTTTTCTTTGATCTTTCAAAGCCAAAGTTTTTCTAGGAAATCCAGTTCCCTCCATACATAAACGCAAAATAAACAGGTTCTCTTTACGCAAATTGATACATTTTGTTTTCGTGTACAGAGTTTTTAATTCGTAATAGCACATAAATGTAAATGATTGATTAAATCATTACATAAAACTGTAATTTTCATGGACCAATGAATTCTACGCCAAATTATGAGCATTTTAATAGACCTAATAAGTATATTTCCTGCACATAGGGAAGCTCATTTCACAACAAGTAATTTAAAGTTAAATTATTGATAAGACATCAAATACATTGTGGAAAAAAAATCTTCCTCTCTCATTTCCGAAAATTGGATAATTTTGATGATCATATGCAGTTAAAAATAATATGATGATATAACATAAAATAACGATAATGGAAAAGAATCGATCTAAAAACTTTACCACCTCAATACAAATCGGTGAACCAACATGTAAAATCTTAGGACTAAGGAACATATTCTCTAAAACAGTATCTCAACCTTTATTAAGTCGTTATGTTATAGGGGACTTTATTAATACTAGTAATTCATATAATGTTACATGTATGATTCTTCTATACGTTTTCACAAACTAAATCCATCGACCTACTTTTTAGCTGAAACTTTAAACTGACTTATTAATGATATTTCTGAGTACTTTGCACATTTGCCATACTCCTCTTCGTCGAAATGTGGCCCCATAAAATGACACTGCTACATACAATTCATGCCAATAGAAAAAATAACAAAAAAATCTTTATCCCTTAGAATAGTACATTGTTACCATTGAATAGAAAACTGTTTTACATTAACGGTCTTAAACTTTCAAATTTTGCGATGGGGCATATGTTACATTATGCTAGATTTCAGAAAGTAACTTAAAAACAACGCTAAGTTTTTAACACAGAAGCCAGTCGAACAGATGATAGCTAATGTTATCATTTTGTACTATTCCTGTTTAATGGATACGAAGTACAGAGGTTACGAATTATTTCTGTGTCTAGACAAGGCAGAGAACTGCGTGCAAAAGGACGAAATAGAAAGTCGGCTGCCAATGAAGAGAAACCATAAAAAAGCCACATGGGGTACTATCACAATCCATCAGCCAGGGATGGATTGTGAGTTTTCTGTATTAAATCCTTAAGTAAAAAGCTAGGATTTTTGCAGAGATCGTGTGCGCAAAACAGAATCATATACTTTGGAGTGTTTTTTGTTAAATTATACATTATAAAAGATGTTCCCCAAATGCTCCCTAACTCCCTTTTTGTGCCTAATTCCTGTAAGACATTTTAAAAATGTGACCAGTATCGAAGGATTTCCTCAAAGAATTATAAAAGCTATAATGATATCAACTATGTCATTTAACACATTGTACGTTCAAGCACGTGTATGTACATGCAAGATGATCATGGCATGTTGTCTAAACCATTAACATATCTATTTCCTGAGAATCAATGAAAAAAATCTTTAAAAAAACATGTTACTGTTTTTCATTATATTGGTCATTTGCACATTTCGCCAAGGCACGTGCATCCATGCATGTTCGTGCATTCAATTTTGACTGTAACTTAATGTAGGAATTCTATATACCTATTCGTATTTTAAATTTTATCCCGTTTTGTTGAGAACCAAGAAAGTTAGAGGCATTCAAAGTTTCAGCCAGTCAGATTGCAGCAAACGTGCATGCGTATGCTTTCATGATAATTCTTATATATCATGTTGTAGACCTTCACACTGTATGACTATGTTGAAAATTTCTCACATTTTGCGTTTTACGCAACATGCGTACAATCGCAATATGTCGCCCCCGAATTCGCTCGGGGCGACATCATAATAAGAAGAAACAGAGTAAAACCAATATGTTTCCCAACTTCGTTTGGGGAAAATAATTATACACAGTCTTTGAGATACAGATTATTCTCATATGTATTATAGGATATAATGAAAACAGTACATAACGAGTGTGAAGTTATTGCATAAATTGTATATAATATCAATAAGAAAACAGTGATGTACCCATCAGTTGTCAAAAACATAAAGTAAACAATTACTGGAAAAAAGGTCTTGATAATCAAACTGCTTGGATTTGTTGATATAGACATGCGTCTAAATGATTGATACTATAGTGGAGATGATCTACGGAGGGTTTCTAGTCAAAAGAAAATAAAACAAAAACGATATAATCATTAACTTCTTCAATCCCAACAGTAAATATTGGCAACAAAATATAAATTATAATCAGACACACGGGTAACCTATAAGCAAAAATCTAATTTACTTAATTGATATAAAACGGAAACCGTGTAGCATATTTTTTTAAGCGATTAGTAAAATTTAATGTTATGAATATGGTATCTGTATTTTTTTTTATCATAGGATGTGCTAAGCAACTTTATATGTCAAATATGAAAGCATATATATATATTTTTCAAGATGTATTTCATGGAAGTAAGTATATTATGTATATCGTAATTTATAAACAAATCAATTACCTCCCTACCTTCTGATAATATTAAATCAATTAATTTATTTATTTTTTGGTAAATCTGATGTGACTGTTATGAGAATGATTTTTGTTTCAATATTATTAGTTATATCCTGTTCTATCACCTACCCGGTAGACAAACTATTGACCAAATAAGCAACCCCACCACCCAAAAATCCTGAAAATAAAAGAAAATGTCAACATGAAGAAATGCTTTTGAAAAACAGTTTCTAAAAATATATGTCGAATTTTATGAAATGTTGATCAAGTATCAAACTTCAATCAAAATTTGTTTGGTGTGTAATTATTCCTGAGGGAAACAGACCTTCATGGAAAAATTAAATTTTCTAAAAATGAAAGGAAATGCAGCTAAAATATCATATATCCTTTTCCCTACTATCGGTGATTTTGAGTGGGTTTCTCATGAATATTTCAAATGTATTAAATTGGGTACAGAGTAGAGAAATATTTTCGGCCCGAGTCTCAAAAACATTTAGTTTAATTATCATTCAAATGAGATCCTGTTCTGTTTGACTGTATAATATATTTATGGAATACTACGTTTGAAAATGTCCGTTTACTCTCAAGAAGGATAAAATCATGCTATTGACAACTTTATTTCTTACATTGAGTTTGTTAGTACCTAGAAGTTAAATCACTGATATATTCAGCATACCATACATAGCTTTCTATGGGGCTTTGATATAGCATTGGATTTCTGGTTTATAAACGTATTCGTCTTTATAAAAGTTCTACCTCTTTAAGAAACAAAATTGTATGTATGTTATGTAAAAACCAAATCACAGTAACAATTGTGATATGTTGTACTTAAGAACTTAAAATGATCTTTGATTTTAAAACAAACTCTAATTTTGAGCTTAAACAGAAGCAATAGGGCGCTGAAGTGGAATGGTTTCCCAACTTTTCTTTATTCTGTTGAAAATTCGTAAACTTGGAGATTGTTTTCACTTCTGAATAAATGGACCACAAGATTATCTTACTGTGATTTTTATATATAAGATGCACATGATTTGAGGGTTGTTCGGAAAGTTTGTGGACTAACGCCATAAAATTAAAATTGTCTAAGATATATTAATGCATCATCTAGTGTTTATTTGGTATCATCTTTTTTATTTACATAATAAACTATACATCATTAATTCTACTTTTAAAATCGGTGTTGATGCTTTTATAGCAATGGTATGTCCAGGCCCGGCAACTCGAAGATTACGTATTTCTCTTACCTAGATGTAACGAAAAAATATATATATACAAGAACCTGTCATTCATATAAATGCCGATAATTCCTTTATGCGTTAATACAATAATAGTATTAAAAATGCAATTTTAGCACCATTTTGTAAGTCTTTGAAATTTCATAGTAAATTTTGTATGAAATCTCCAAATAATCTATGAGACGTAATATCATTAGAGAGAGGGGGTGGTTTCGTTTTCTAACATGCTATAAAGTTTTACTTCCTAGAGAAAACTGGCATATACCTAAGAAATATTTAAATAAGCCATTGAAAAATAAATTGCATTAAAAGTACTTGTTTTTTGAATACCGATAAATAGATTAGAAAGATGAAATTGTAAACTTTAATGTCGATTTGCAGTAAAGATGTTCAAAGTATGTCACGTAGAAAAGTGACGTTGATCATATGTGATTGATGTGGAATGCCTCAACTAAGATTTTTTACACTTATTTCCAAAATCATATCATGTAAGTATTCACAGAAAGGATAACGTTCTGTCCATTCAATATCTGGCATTATTTCTCATTCTGATTTGTGTTGTATTTTAATCACATAGGCAGTAAAAATTGTGCTAAATGTAATTGACTAGTGTAACTTGGCTTTGAAAGAATACAAAATGTATTTTAATAAAACCAGGAAATTGAATAAACTTGCAATGCAGTGACGACTTTTATTATTCAGCAAATGCAAGAATTTCATGACAATTCCTTGAGACGGTGTGTAGGATGTTGGCCAATGCACGACTGTCAAAGGAACAATGCATTGCCAGACACAGAGACACACAGACCAAAAGAGGGCTAGGAAGTTTCTCCATTCTGTTGGAATTTCGTAAAATATTTTCTGACATTTTTATTTGTAAGATGCATAATGCCCTATGGTTCATTAAACAAAATGTTTTGTATCTATGACAATATGTTTTCTAAAGAGTTTACATGTCCATATTATCATTCAATAATATATTTTGATATGATATTTAGAATACTAGTGGGATATTTAAATTTATCTAAATTATTTTTGTTTTTGATTGGACTTCAATGTTTTGGCAACAACAAAAAAAAAATAAATAAATAAAGACTTCTTTTACCATAGTGAAAATAATCAAATGGATTTACAAATGAATTTTTTTTATAACTACAAAAGTAGTCCATAACAAAGGTTATGGTATATTCACTTATTTCCAAAATCATATTATATACCAGGTAAGAAGTCACGGAAGCAATAACATGGTGTCCATTCATTTTTTCTCATTCTGATTTGTGTTTTTTTAATTACATATGCAATCGAAATTGTGCTAAATGTAAAAGACAAATGAATTTGGAGTTTAAAAACTATAAATATTTATTTAAGCCCAGGAAAGTGAATACACATTCAAAGCATTGAAAAATTTTATTATTGAGCAAATGCAGGAATGTCATTACAATTCTTAATACAGGTTTGTAGTTTGTTGGCCAATGCAGGCAATGCACAACAAGAAAAGGGTCAATGCAGGTATTGGGAATCTCTTCCCACCTTTTGGTCAATGCAGACATGTCAGGCTCTATTAAAGTTTAATGCAGGTTGCACGACTATCAAATGAGCCATTGCCCATTAGCATTTTTCGTTTTGAATTTTTTTTTGAAAATGCAAAAATGAATTATCGATGCGGTCGATCTGATTCTTTTCATCAATTTAATCGTTGGAATTTTAGATAACTCTAAAAGAGGTCATATTTCAACGGGTTAAAATTTTTATGGGATCTACAAATAAAATAATTACCCCCGGTGTTCTTTTTTCTACGAAAGATGATTTTTTTTTCTACGGATGGGGGTCATTTTCTGTCATTGAAATATGACCAACCGTTCATTCTTCTATGAAAGTCATTATTCGTCTTTACACAACCTCCCTGTTAGCTTTAAAAGAAATTTATTAATATGCATTTTAATGTCGAATTAATGTTGCTCAAAATATCGTTAAAATAAAATGAGAACATTGCACACATATTAGATCAATTTATTAATACATTAGCGTTTTTTGTAGATGTGATGTGACTGTTACGTGAATTATCATGTTAACAATCTTGTTGCCTTCATCTTAATTTTACACCTACTTGGTAAACAAACGACCGACTAAGTAAGCAAACTCCTCCCTCCAAAATCATAGAAAAAGAAATCTGGAAATATAAAAAAGTGTCAATATGAAAGAAAGCTTTTAAAAACAGTATCTACAGATATTTGTCGAATTTAATAATTGTGGATATAGTTTTCAACTTCGCTTAAATTTTTTCGGATTTTTACCATTCCTTAGGGGAGCAGACGTTCATAGAAACATTGACTTTTCTAGAATCAAAGGAAATAAAGCTAACATATTTTATATCCTCTTCCTCCTATCAGTAATTTTGAGTGGGTTTCTCATGAATATCTAAAATGTATTTAAATGGGTACAGAGTTGGGAAATATTTTCGTCACTTGCCTTCAATTATTTAGTTTAATTATCATACAAATGAGATTCCGTTCTCTAGGACTATATTATTTATTTATGTAATGCTACGTTTGAAAATGTTCGTCTACTTTAATTAAGGATAAATTATGATATTAACAACTTTATTTGTTTACATTGATTGTTTTTGTCTTTAGAAGTTTAATTACTGATATATTAAGCATACAAACATAGACCTTTATGTAGTTGTTGTTTGTTTGTTTTTTTCTTGTCAACACGAACACTTATTGAATGAAATTTTCGGTTTATTAACTAATTAATTTCCTTAAAAAGTTCTAAATGATGTAAAAACCAAAACACAGTTACAATTTTGATATAAATGATTGTTTTAAAACTTTTATTTTGATTTCAACCTTTAACAGAGGCCACAAGAAGTCACAGAAATGGGACGTTTTCCCAACTTTTCTCAATTCTGTCGGAAGTTCCAAACATTTGAGGTAGTTTTTATTTCGAAAAACTTCTGATATTTTTATATCTAAAATGCATATAAATGTATGATATACGTATGGTGTATGCATATAAAATGTCAGATAGGCAAGCTCGTGCTCTTTTTAAAAACAAAATTCGCATAAAAATGAGAAATCGGAAATTTGCACGTTTTCAGAATTTTCTGAGGATACTGTGTATCAAGTAACTAAAATCCAATCCTATTTTTTTTTATCAGAGATGGCAAAAGATTTTTATTGATAAATTGTTGTATTATTCTATAGTGGACGTAATGGGGTAGTAGCCTATCTTATGTTTTGCCAGTATCGCTTGTCGTATGCTGCTGCTTTTCCATAGGTGTTACCAAAATTATTTTCTTGTTATTCTTGAATTTCCTGCTTTCAGATCATTTCTAAAAATATCTCTAGCATGTTCTTTCTTAAAAGCAACACGTAATCTAATCCGCAGATGTACAGCCTTCCAATGGATTTTTCAGAAAGTTTTAAACACAGAACACTGAAGAGTTGTAGGGTAGTTTATGCTGTTAGAAAATCCGCCCTCAGAAGTAGAGATAAGAAAATAATAGCAATTAATTACACAATGAATAATAGAATAAATATACTAGGAATATCTAGTTGGATAATAAGTACATGAATTCATAATTTCCTGTAACTTTCAAATGAAGGAAAACAACAGTGTCTCAGTGTAAGCAAAGTGATTTTTTTTTCTGAAGAATAAAGGCATGTTAATGATGTTGAAAATGAATAAAATTGTTTCAATATGCACAAAATTATATAATGTAATTTTCTCCAAGTCCAAAAACTGTGCCTGTGTTTAGAGCTTCCCTGTGTTATTGTTGTAAACTCATTATGGCTCTTCAATTAGGTAATAAAATCAATAAACTATAGCTGCCTCTGTAATATTTCGACTCAATGTATCCCAGTGAATTCAAAATATAAAATACCTTAGAGTCTGACATATCTTATTCTTATTTGGATATTTTACCAGAAAAACAGTTTCTCAATTAGATAATAAAATCAATAAAACTGCCTCTGTAATATTTCGACTCAATATATCCCAGTTAATTCAATATATAAAATATCTTCGAGTCTGACATATCTGATTCTTATACTAATCAAACTTCCAATATATATATTTTGTCCTCAACCTTATGCATACAAAAACACTTCAGGACTGATGACTTTGGATTTTAGTAAATGTCAGCAAATGAACAATTGTATTACATTAAATAATTTGCCTATTTCATCGAAATATTTAATTTGATATTAAAGTTAAAACCGTTCATGTATTTCAGCAAAAACACCTCAATTTGTAAAGGAAATAATAAGAACCAAATTATTTTTTTTTAAAACATTGACAGAAAACATAAAATTGTGAACTTCGGTATGTGTTGCAATAGAACTTAATACTGACTTAATTAATAAACAGAAATTCATCGTTTGTATTCAGACACAGTTTATAAAACTCAAAACCTTTGTGTCTGATATACTACTTGAACAGGTATCAAGAGTAACTTAATGCAATATAGATCAGAATTAAATTTCATTCAACTTCAGTATTGCATGATTTCAGCACAGTATAAAGGGATATAATTCATACAATATCCACTGCTGTAATCAATATAAATTTATTTTCTCAATGGTTCATGAATGAATATACGAAAAAAAAATCAATTGCACCGTTTTGATTTCTAGATAACTTTAAATTAATGTCAATATCTGTGTTTCATTGATTAAATAAATCAATTTCAGACAGATTTAAATGTGTGTAAATGTTTGTATTTTATTTTATCGAAGAGAATTTCGTTTAAGTTTTGTTTATGTCTGTTTTCCTTAATTCATTCAACAAAGCAGCACATGTAATACGAAAATATTGATAGAAATCGGTAAATACCGTCGCTGTAAGTATTTAATATACGTGACACTCTTTATTTAATGACGGATTGATTGTATATTGTTTAACGTCCCTCTTGAGAATTTTTTAATCATATGGAGACCTCACCGTATGCCGGTAAAGGGCTTAAAATTTTGACCTATACTCGGCACTAAGGGCCATTGAGCAGTGAGGGTTGTTTATAGTGCCAGCGCCTACCGTGACACGGGACCTACGTTTTTAAGGTCATATCCGAAAGACCCGTGACTTTCACTTCTAGTGCCGAGCGCTTGGCGAAGGAACAGTCACTACCTTTGTTAACGTCTTAGGTATGACGCGGCGCCGCGAACGAGAATCGAACCCGGGCCTCCCGATCACGAAGCGAACGCTCTACCACTAGGGTACCGTGACCGGTCTCTTTATTTAATGAATGTGACACCCATTTTTCTTTACATAGATAATAAACCTGCTGAATGAAAGTTTGTATATTCATATCAAGCAGAATTTGTGCAAAATCTTATGCGTGAAATGATGAAAACACGTGTTGTGGCCTTCAATTTAACATTCAGATATATCTACGACGTAAACAATGAATTTCCATTCCTACGTAGATACGATATATTCTGGTGAGCTTGAGACACATCTGTTTCATACTTGGATATTTTACTTTAAAAAAAACGTTGATGACTTTAACTTTTCTATCATCAACTTCCCTTACTTATGCAGCAATATACCATCATCACCTGCATACGGACTGTATATATCTCAGTTGATTCGATACGCAAGATCATGCTCTACGTAAGAATTTTTTAAAACAAGGTAGATTATTGACAAGCAAGTTGATGAAACAAGAATATCAACGTTATCGTTTAAAGTCATCATTTCGTAAATGCTATGGACGATACAATGATATTGTCAGCAAATAGAATTCCTCATTGAGACAAATGTTGACTGACGTTTTTCATTCTAATTGTTAGTACATTATTTTTACACAGAATTCACGATGGATTTTTCCGTTATTTCCCAACAAGGAGCACACGGCGGGTGTAACCAGTCAGCAGGGGATGTACACTCCTCCATGGCACTTGATCATACCTCTGATGTTTTGGACGTCCGTGTTAACTCTGCTCCTATTTTGTATTGTTTTATGGACTTTGAGATTTAATACTGTTTGTTATCTCGATATCCTTCTTTTCTCTCTATCTCTCATTCAGGCGAATTAAACATGGTTTGTCTTATAAAATTCGTTTTAATCAATTTCATTACCAAAACTTATACAATGTCATTAATAAGATACTAGTATTCTTATATGTACATGCAATAGACCACCCTCCTTCATCAATAGGTATTTAGAAAAAAAAATCAAGTTTGTATATGTTTGAACTACCCATTTTCCTAATGATCCTCGCTGGTATGATTTAAAAAAAATACGTTGTGAAATTCCATTCAACTCATAACGTTTAATGTATCGATTCAGTTAGTCAAAAAAAGATTGCTTCCAGCCTTTCACATTACGTTAATTTATGCGGTTTTCTTCATGTCACAAACAGCTTCTATTCATTATAATATAATTTTGTTTGTATTCCGCCTCTCATTGGTTGATACCCCCCCCCCCCCCCCCAAAAAAAAAAAAACGCAAAATATTTTGATATAATCTGGTTTGGTATGGGGGCACACCCCTTTGACGACCAGCTTAATCATCTTATCCATGAAACCCCAATGTAATTCCCAGTCCTGGAATCCATGGAAAATTCCAGATGTAATAAATGTATCGTTAACTTAAACAATTACTCGATCTTACCTCATGTAAGCAAACATCATGACTGCTAGATCTATGTATTAATTATATCCTCTCCTCGCTTCCCCTCACTTCCGTTACTACGGTTGTATTATGCGCGGTTTTGAACTCATACAAACATAATTTTTTATCCAAAAAGTTGTTTAATTATTTAAAAATTTAATCATAAGGATTGACTCTAAGTCTTGGCATAATTATCGAGTTTTATCTGGTTTGGGTCAGTCTATGCTTTTTTATAATCCGATTGGATAATTTGGCCAAGATTTAGAGTCATTCTTTTAATAACTTAGACTAAAATGAGATGAAATTTTACTATTCATTTTATTAAAACTATCATCCTTTAAAACAATCTATTTTCTCGGTTAGACTAAGTAAAATTAAAATTACGAGGGGGGGGGTGAAAGGAGACGGCATATTAAAATAAGTTTGATTTAATAATAAACATTATTTAAAGCTCTTCTTAAATCAATTGATCAAAAGTTACTTTCTTCTAAGAATATAGTATACCAAAAGTTGACAGAGGTGTGTGGGAGCGTAGGAATGACAACTCTTGAAAAAATATCAATATATTAATGGTAAAAGTCAATTTGTATTAACTCTACAGACAAATACATATACCATTTACGTCAATCATTAAAGTTTTACTTATTTAAAGAATTAAAATGAAAAAAAAAACAATTCATCAAAGAATTACTTTGTAGATTCATGTTAGAACCATATTTTTCTATTCCTTTGATTCTTGCCATGTGATCCGGAGGTCTGCCATGCACTCGGCACATTTAAGTGCCAGTTGCAGGTTCTTTGGATGAGACCTTTAAATCCGAGGTCCCGTGTCATGAAGGCGTTTGGCACGATAAAGATCCCTCACTGCTCAAAATCCCTGAGTGCCGGGTAAGGGTAAGTATTTAAAGACCTTCAGCGGTATATGGTGACGTCTCTACATGAGTGAACAATTCTCGAATGCGACGTAGAAGAATATGCATTCTTTGAAAATATTGCAGAAGGCAAAAGATGGGGAGTATTTCTTTAGAAAAGAAACAATGGTGGATATAGTGGTATTGTACTGTAGAATATGCACATCAGGTGATGCTAATTATGTCACATGAATATCGTTAATAGTGTGACACCAGTCTAATCTGACATGTATTCCAAGACAAACTTTGTTTTTAGCTCACCTGAGCCGAAGGCTCAAGTGAGCTTTTCTGATCAAAATTTGTCCGTTGTCTGTTGTCGTCGTTATAGTCGCAAACTTTTCACATTTTCATCTTCTTCTCAAGAACCACTGGGCCAATTTCAACCAAACTTGGCACAAAGTATCCTTGGGTGAAGGGGATTGAAGTTTGTTCAAATGAAGGGCCACACCCTTTTCCAAGGGGAGATAATCATGAATTGGAGAAAAATTATTGGCATTTTAAAAAAATCTTCTTCTCAAGAACCACTGGGCCAGGAAAGATGAAACTCATGTGGAATCATCCTCAGGTAGTGTAAATTCAAGTTTGTTCAAGTCATGACCCCCGGGGGTAGGGCGGGGCCAAAATGGCCGATCAAAGTTTTACATAGGAATATATAGGAAATATCTTTAAAAATCTTCTTCTCAAGAACCACTGGGCCAGGAAAGATGAAACTCATGTGGAATCATCCTCAGGTAGTGTAGATTCAAGTTTGTTCAAGTCATGACCCCCGGGGGTAGGGCGGGGCCAAAATGGCCGAACAAAGTTTTACATAGGAATATATAGGAAAAATCTTTAAAAATCTTCTTCTCAAGAACCACTGGGCCAGGAAAGATGAAACTCATGTGGAATCATCCTCAGGTAGTGTAGATTCAAATTTGTTCAAGTCATGACTCCCGGGGCAAGGGCGGGGCCAAAATGGCCGATCAAAGTTTTACATAGGAATATATAGAAAAATCTTTAAAAATCTTCTTCTCAAGAACCACTGGGCCAGGAAAGATGAAACTCATGTGGAATCATCCTCAGGTAGTGTAGATTCAAATTTGTTCAAGTCATGACCCCCGGGGGTAGGGCGGGGCCAAAATGGCCGATCAAATTTTTACATAGGAATATATAGAAAAAATCTTTAAAAATCTTCTTCTCAAGAACCACTGGGCCAGGAAAGATGAAACTCAGGTGGAATCATCCTCAGGTAATGTAGATTTAAATTTGTTCAAGTCATGACCCCCCGGGGTAGGGCGTGGCCAAAATGGCCGACCAAAGTTTTACATAATATATAGGTAAACCTTTTTAAATCTTCTTTTCAAGTACTTCAAAGCCAGGATTCCTTATATTTGTATGGAATCATACTCAGATAATGTAGATTCTAGTTCGTTCAAATTATGATCCCCTTGGGGGTTAAAATTCAAGCCCCCCCCCAACTTAAGTTAACTTTCAGTTCTGATCTGATATGTGTTTTTTCCTAGCTGATGTGCTCAGGTGAGCGCTGTGGCCCCTGGGCCTCTGGTTTTATAAAGATGGTGTCAAATTGCATAGTTTAAAGAACATGAAGATTAAGAGAAATGAAAATGAAAATAAATATCGGAATTTAAAGGGGAGGATTGACATTTATCAGATAGACAGTTTCAACTATAAAATGTTTTACAATAGATCATTCATTTTCCCCCATTTTCCGTACAAAAAA